>NW_026005926.1:189571-254743 GCF_001458135.2 Marmota marmota marmota | reverse complement strand
CTAGTAAAATTGTGCTCCTAACCATAAATCCAATGATCACCTGAACACTGACCCTTACCCTAAAACAAACCCTAGCTCTAAAACTTATCCTAACCCAAAACATACCCCTAACACTAGACATATCCATAACCCTAACCTTAAAAATAGCCATAAACATAATTCTAGTTCTTACATTACACATAGTCCTAACCCTAGGCATAAACCTCCCCCAAAAACCTATCCCTAAATGTAGCACTAAAACTAGATGTAAGCCTAATCCTAACCTTAGATCTGGCCCTAAACCTCACACTTGCCTAGCCCAAACCTTAGCTCAAATTCTAACTCTTACACTAAATGTAACCATAACCCTAACCCTTGCTCTAATCCTAACTGTAACCATAGCACAAATCCTACCTCAAATTCTATCCATTACCTTAAATATAACCCTAACACTAATGCTAATGCTAGCCCTAACTCTAAACCTAATTCTAACCATAGCCCTGATTCTAACCCTAAACCTCGCCCTAGCCCTCACCATAAAGTCTTAACTTAAACCTAACCCTAACACTAACCCTAGGCCTAACCCTAACCCTAGTCCTAATCCCAACTTTAACCAAATACCTACACTATCACTAACTATATCCATTACCCTACACATAAACCTATCCAAAATGCTAACCCTAGATTTATACGTAACACTATTCCTAAAACTAACCCTATACATTACTCTATACCGAACCTGAACCCTAAACCTAATCCTATTCATTACTCCTACCCTAACCCTAATGCTAATTTGATCCCTAACCCTAAACCTTAACCTAAAGTAAACCCTAACCTGTACTTTGACCCTAATAATACATCCAGCTTTCAACCTGACCCTTACCCTAAATCTAACCTTTACACTAGACCTAGCCATAAACCTAACCCAAAACATAACCCTAGACCAGACATTAGTCCTAGCACTAATTCTAGCCCTAACGCTAACACAAAACCTAGCCCTCATCCTAGCTCTAAACCTAGCCTTAATCCTAACCCAAATCCTCACCCCGGCTCTATCCCTAATTTTAACCTTCGACCGAGCCCTGAACCTAACTCTAAGCCCATCACATCCCATTAAACTAACCCTATCCCTAACAATTACACAAACCCTAACCCTAGCCTTAACCATAGGCCTAACACTAACACTAACCCTTGCACTAATCCAAGCCCTAATTTAGCCATAACCCTAAGCCTACCCTTAACTCTAGTCCTAAGACAAAATCACTCTCACCCTACCTCTATTTCTATTTCTAACCCTATCCGTTACCTTAGCCCTATCCTTAGCCCTCATCATAGCCATAGCCCTGACCCTAGATCTAATCTTAACTCTGAATCTAACCTTAAACTTAAGCCTAAACCTCACCCTACCACTAGCCCTAATATCATTGCTAATCCTAAAACGAGCCCTAAACCTAGTCCTAGCCCTAAAACAATACCGAGCCATTGCTCTAACATTAAACCTTAACCTCAACCAAACCCTAATCCTACAACTAGCCATACCCTAGCTCTAATTCAAGTCCTAGGCCTAAACTAACCATAGCTCTAAATATCACCCTAACCCTATAGCTAATGCTAACACTAGACCAGCCTAAATACCATACCTAAAACTAACCCTAATTGTAAACCTAGTTCTTACATTTTCCTTATCTCTAATTCTAGCCTTAACCCTAACACAAAAATAGCCCTAATCCGAGCCCTAAAACTAGATTTAACCCTAACCGTAACCCTAACCCTAGTCCTAAACCTGACCCTAACTATAGCCTTAAGTGTATCCCTTACCCTAACCCAAACCCTATCCATAATGCTAACCCTAGTCCTAATCCTAATCCTGAGCCTAACCCTATTTCTACTCCTAACCCAAGCACTCATTCTAGCTCTAATTCTAACCCAAAACCTAACCTAACTTTTACCTTTATTCTGACACTAACACTAACTATAGGTCTAAACCTGAACCTAACTCTAAACCGAAGCCTGAAGCAAGCCTTATAATAACCTTATACCTAAACCTAACCCCCAAACTAGCCCTAAACCTAAACAAAATCCTAAATCTAGCAATAACTCTAGCCCTAGACTTAAACAAAGACTTAGTCCTAGCCCTAACAATAACCCTTAACCAAAAACAAACACTAACTCCACCCCTAAACCTAACCTGTCCTAATTCTGGCTTTCACCCTAACCCTAACTCTAACCTGAACACTGACCTTGCCTTTAACAGTAAACCTATCTCTAAACCTAAGCCTAACCAACATCTAAAGCTAACACTAGACCTAGCCAAAACTCTAACCCTAAAACTAGCCCTAATCATAACCGTAGTCCTTATATTACCCATAGCCCTAACCCTAGGCTTAAACTTAACACAAAACCTAGATCAGTTTTTAGGCCTAAACCTAGCCGTAGGCGTAACCCTAACACAAACCATAGCCCTAACCCTAACCTAACCCTTGCTTTAGTTCTAACCCTGGCTCAAAACCTAACCCTTACCCTTAATATACACCTACACCTATCCCTAAATCTAACCCTAAAACTAGCCCTAACCTAACCTTAACTCTAGCACTAAACCTAGCTCTAAAGCTACCCATTACCCTAAACATAAGCCTAACTCTATTGATAAATCTAGGCCTAACCCTAACCCTAAACCTAACCAGAAAATTAATCCTAGACCTAACTCTAAACATCACCCTCAACATAGACCTAACCCTAGCTCAAACCCTAACCCTTATCATAAACCTAACCATAACCATAGCCCTAACCCTATGCCTAAACCTCAATCTAACTCTAACCATAAACCTAAACCTCCATCTAATGCTATCCATTACCTTAACCCTAACACTACCCCTTAAGATGACCATAGCCCTAATCCTAACCCTAACCCTAACTATACTCTACTCTTATCCCTAGACCTAACCCTAAACCTAACCCTTGTACTAGCCCTAAGCCTAGCTCAAAACCCAAATCTTACACTAAACATAACCCTAACTCTAACCCTAGATCTAACCCTAACTGAAGACCTATTTTAACCATAATTCTAGCCATAACCTTAGCTCTAACCCTATCCATTACCCTAACCCTAACCCTTACCCTAATACTAACTCTAGACCTATTGCTAACCCTAACCTTATCAATTACCCTAAACCTAAACTGTACTCTAAACAAAATCTATCATTACCCTAACCCTGACCCTAAAGCTAATTAGAGACCTAAACCTAAACGCTAACCTCAAACAAACTCTAACCTTAATCTTACTCTAATAATTCCCCTAGCTCTAAACCTGACCCTTACCCTAAACCTAACCATTACACTAGACCTAGCCATAAAACATTCAAAATCTATCACCAACTGTAACCCTAGACCTTACATTAGCACTACCTCTTATCCTAGCTCTAACCTTAAAAAAATCCAGCCCTTATCCTAGCCCTAAACCTAGACTTAACCATAACCCTAACCCTAACTTTAGTCCTAACCCTAACACTAACCCTAGCCCGAATCTTAGCCCTAACACTAGCCCTAATTTTACCCCTAATTTACACCTATCCCTAACCTTAGCTATAACCCTAGCCCTAATACTAATTCTAACTCACACCTTTGCCCCATCCCTAGTTCTAACCCTATCCCTTACAGGAAAAAATAATCCTAGTCCTAACCCTAGTGCTTTCCTTAGCCCTAGAACTAACCTAGATCTAACTCTAACTCCAAATGCAACTTTAACCCTAAGCCTAAACCTAAACCTAACACTAACCCTAACCATAATGCTAATCCTAAAACTAGCCCTAATCCTAGCTCTGGCCCTAAAACAAATCCCAGACATAGCCCTAAACCTAACACTTAACCTAAACCAAACCCTAAGCCTAACCATAAACTTAGCTCTATTTTGAATTTTAAGCTGAACCAAAAACTAACTCTGATGCTGTATCTGACCATAAGACTAACCCTACCTCTAAAGATCACCCTAACACTAAACCTAAACCTAACACTAGACCTAACCTCAACCCTAAAACTAAATTTAGCTTTAAATGTAACCCTTGTACTTACATTAGCTGTAACCCAATCCCTAGCACTAATTTAACACAATATTTAGCCCTACATCAAGCCCTAATCCAAGCTTTAACCCTAATACTAACCCTACCCCTTGCCCTAATCATAAGCATAACCCTAGCCCTAACCCTAACTCTTACCCTATCTATTGCCATAACTATAACCCTAACACTAATGCTAACCCTAGAATTAAACCTAACTCTATCCCTAATCCTAACCCTATCTATTATCCTAAACCAAACCTAAATCCTAAACTTCACCCTATCATTAACCTTACCTTAACCTTAATGCTAATTCAAGCCCTAACTTTAAACCATAGCCTATCCCACACCCTAACCAATGCCCTGATCCTAATAATACCCCTAGCTCTAAACCTGACCTAAAACTAAACATAACCTTTAAACTACCTGTATCCATTAACCTAACCCTAAATCTATCTTTAATCATAACCTGATATTAGTCCTAGTCCTATTGCTAGACCTACTTTAATTCAAACCCTAGTCCTCATCCTAGTCCTAAAACCAGCCTTAATCTGAACCCTAACCCTAACCATAGGCCTAACCATAATTCTAACCCTCTCTCTAACTCTAAACCTAGCTATGATGTCAATCCTTACCTAAGCTTAACCCTAACTCTAAACCTAATGCTAGGCCTAAGCTGAACAATAACTCTAGCCCTAATTCTAGCCCTAAATTAACCCTATCCCTAACCCTAAGCCTAGCCCTTAGACTAACTCTAACTTTCACACTAGCCTTCCCCGAGTTCTAACCCGATCTATTACCGTAAAACTAACCCTAGCTCTAACCCTAGCCATAAACTTTGCCCTGTCCTTATTCCTAGCCATAACACTAGATCTATCCCTAACTCTAAATCTAACACTAACCCTAAGCTAAAGCCTAACATAAACATTAGCCCTAAGCCTGACCCTAGCAGTAAATCAAAACCAAGCAATAGCCCTAATACTAAACCTTAACTTAAACCAAATCCTAATACTACACCTAGACCTAACCCTAGCACTAATTCAACTCATAACCATAACCTTTATAGTAACCCTGACTCTGACTCATATCCTAACACTCACCCTAGCTCTAAACACCATCCTAACCTTAAACCAAACACTAATAGTAAACCTAGCCATAATTTGAGTCCTAACCTTAACTTTAAAACTAACCCTGACCCTGACTACTAACGTAACACTAACACTAGCTCCAAATATCACCCTAACTTTAAACCTAATCCTAACACTAGAGGTATAACTGCTGACCATTACCCTAAAATTAACCCAAATTGTAACCCTAGTTCTTATATTAGCTGTTACTCTAACCCTAGCCCTAATCCTAACACAAAAACTAGCCCTAATCTGAGCTCTAAACAAAGCTTTAACTCTAAACCTTGGCCTAACCCTAACTCTAACACTATCCCTTATCCTAAGCCAAACCCTAACACTAATTCTAATCCTAATTCTAATACTAATATTTAACCTAACCCAAACCCTATTACTAGTCATAACTCTAGCCCTCATTCTAGCTCTAACCAAACCTAAACCCTAACCCTAACCCTGAACCTTATTCTGACCCTAAAACTAATCATAGGTCTAAACCTGAACCTAACCCTAAACCAAACTCAAACACTAGCCCTAGACCTAAACCTAATCCTAAATCTAGACAAAACTCTAGCCCTAGACCTAAAGTAAAACCTAGACCTACCCCTAATAATAACCCTTAGCCTAAGCCAAACACTAACTCTTCCCCTAGACCTAAACCTAGTCCTAATTCTTGCTTTAATTCTAACCATAATCCCAATCTATACACTGACTCTGACACTAACAATAATCCTAGCTCTAAACATCACCCTAACCTTGAAATTATACCTACTCCTAACATTAACACTAAAACTAGCCCTAATCATAACAAGTTCTTAAATTATCCATATCCCTATCCTATTGCAAAACCTAGCCTAATCCAAGCCCTACCCTATCTTTAAATGTAAAGCTAACCCTAACGCTAACAATAGCCCTAACCCTAAGCCTAAGCCTAACCTTAGATCCAATCATAAGAATAACCCTAGCCCTAACCCTAGCTCTAACCCTATCAATTACCCTAAGGATAATCCTAACACTTATGCTAACCCTAGGCCCAAACCTAATCCTATGCCCATCCCTAACCCTATCCATTACCCTACACCTACCTTGAACCCTAAACCTAAAACTATCGTTAATCTATCACTAAACCTAGTGCTAATTCGAGCCCTAGCCCTAACCATAACCTAACCTAAAACCTAACCCTGACCCCAATAATACCTCTAGCTCTAAACATAACCCTAAGCATAAATCTAACCCTTACAATAGACCTAGATATAAACCTAACCCTAAAACTATCCCTAACTCTAACCCTAGACCTGATATTAACCCTAGCTCTAATCCTAGTCCTAACCCTAACACAAACCTTAACCCACATCCTAGACATAATCCTCGCCTTCATCATAACCCTAACCCTAACCCTAATTCTAACCTTCACCCTATGTCTAAAACTAGGTATGAACTCATCCCTTACTCTAAACCTAACACTAATCCAAACCCTAACACTAAACCTAGCCCTAACCTTAGGCCTAACTCTAACATTAACACATGGCCTAATCTGAGACCTAACTCAGCCCTGTCCCTAACACTAAACATAACTCTAGCCCTAAGACTAACTATAACTCTTGCCTTAGACTTATAGTGTAGTTATAACCTTTTCCCTTATCATCACCCTAAACCTAGACCTAATCTTAGCCCTAACCCTAGCCCCAGACCTAAAACAAAACCAGGTTATAGCCCTAATCCTAAACCAAAACCTAAACCAAACTCTAACCTTACACCTAGCCCCAACCCTATCCCTAACCCTATTCCTAATTCTAGTCCTAACCCTAACCTGAAAACTAACCCTGACCCTGACTCTGACACCAACACTAAATCTAGTTCTAAAATCATTGTAACTGTAAATCTAACAATAACACTAGACCTAGCCTTAACCCTAACCTTATAACTAGCGGTAATCATAACCTTACTTTGTACATTAGCCATAGTCTTAACCCTAGCTCTAACATAACCCAAAACCTAGCCTTAATCAGAGTCTTTATCCTAGCTTTAACCCTTAAATTAAACCTAACACTAACCCAAAATAGCCCTAATTCTATACATAAACCTAGCCCTAAACTTTGGTCTAACTCTATCCACTACCCTAAGGATAACCCTAACCCTTAGCTAACCCTAGACCTAAACCTAACCCTACCCATTACACTAAACCACAATTGAACCCTAAACCTAAACCTGTCATTACCCTAACCCTAAATCTAATGCTAATTTGAGCCCTAAACTTAAACACTAAACTAACCCAAACCCTAACCTTTATTCTGACCCTAATAATAATCCTGGCTCTAAAACTGACCCTTACCCTAAACCTAACCCTTACACTGGACCAAGCCATGAACCTTACACTAAATGTATCCCTAATTGTAACCCTAGACCTGAGAGTAGCCCTAGACATAATACTAGCCCTAAAACTAATACAAAAACTAGACCTCATTTTAGCCCTAAACCCTAGCCTTAATCATAAACTTAACCCTACCCCTGGCCCTAACTCTAATATTAACCCTCACCAAGCCCTCAATCTTGCTATAACCCATTCCTTTAAACTAAACGTAACCCTAACTCTAACCCTAAACCTAGGCCTAATCCTAACACTAACCATAGCCCTAATTTAGCCCTATCCTTAACAATAACCCTAAACCTAGCCATAAGATGAACTCTAACTCTCACAGTATCCCTATCACTAGTTCTAACTCTATTCCTTACTATAACCATAACCCTAGCCCTAACCATTGTTTTAAACCTTACCCTATCTTTAGCCCTGGCATTAACCTTAGATTAACACCTATCTCTAAATCTAACCCTAACCTGAAGCCTAAGCCTAACCCAAACACTATCACTAAGCCTAACACTAATACTAAAAGTAGCCCTAACCCTAACCCTAGCCTAAAACTAAACCAAGCCAAAGCTCTAACACTAATCCTTAAACTAAATAAACCCTAACCATACACCTACCCCTAACACTAGACCTAATATGAGTTTTAAGCCGAACCCTAAAACTAACTCTCACCCTGACTCTGACACTAACATTAACCCTAGCTCTAAACATCAACCTGACCTTAAACCTAACTCTAACACTCAACCTAGCCCTAACCTTAACCCTAAAATTTGTCCTAAATATAACTCTGGTACTTACATTAGCCATAACCTTAACCCTAGCACTAACTTAACCTGAAACCTAGTCATAATCTGAGCCCTATCCTGAGTTTTAAACCTAACCCAAGCCCTAACCATAACCCTAGCCCTAAACCTAGTCTAACCCTATCCATTACCATAAACATAACCCTAACCCTAATGCTAACTCTATGCCTAAACCTAATTCTATCTCTAACCTATTTCTATCCATAACCCTATACCTAACCTGGACCCTAATATTAACGATATCATTACTCTAACCCTAACCCTAATGCTAATTCAATCCCTAACTTTAGATCTTAACCTATCCCAAACCTTAACCCAGACTTTGTCCATGATTATACTTCTAGCCCTAAACCTGACCCTACCCCTAAACCTAACCCTTACACTAGCCGTAGCCATAGTCCTATACATAAAATTATCTTTAAACATAATTCTAGACCTGAAATTAGCCATACCCCAAACCTAGCCCTAAGACTAAAATAAACACTAGCCCTCATCCTAGCCCTAAACCTAGCCTTAATCATAACCCTAACCATAACCAAAGCTCTAACCCTAATTGTAAATATTACCCTACCTCTTTTCCTAGCTATAACATTATTGCTTACCCTAAACTTAACACTAACTCAAACACTACTCTATATTAAGCTGAACACTAACCATAGCCCTAATCCTAGCCCTAATTTATCCATTTCCCTAACCAAGCACTAAGACTAACTCTAACTCACATTAGCCCTATCCCTAGTTTTAACCTTATTACATACCATAATTTAACCCTAGCCCTAACCCTTGCCCTATCTTCAATCCTAACCGTAAAACTAGATCTAACCCTAAATCTAAATCTAACCCTAAACCTAAGCTTAAGCCTAACACTATCCCTAACCCTAATACTAATCATAAAAAATTAGCACTAACCCTAACCCTAGCAGTAAAACAAAACCAAGCAAAAGCCCTAACCTTAAACCTTAAGTTAAACCACCCTAAAACTACATCTAGACCTTACCCTAGCCCTAAATTCGACTCATAAACCTAACCTTAAAAGAAGCCCTGACACAGATTCATATACTAAAGCTCACCCTAGCTCTAGACCCCATCCTAATCTTAAAAAGAAGCCTACCAGTAACCCTATCCCTAATTCGAGTCCTAACCCTAACTCTGACCCTCATTCATATCCTAATACTAAACCTAGCACTAAATATCACTCTATCCTTAAACCTAACCCTAACGCTAGACCTACCCTTAAACCTAACCCTCAAACTAACCCTAATAGTAACCCTAGTTCTAACATTAGCCAATGCCCTAACCCTAGCCCTAAACCTACAACAAAAACAAGCCCTAATCCAAGCTCTAAATCTAGCTTTAACCATAACCCTATCGCTAACTCTAACCCTAGCTCTGATTTGTACGCTAAGCAAAACCCTAACCCTAATGGTAACCCAAGACCTATCCCTAATCCTTAGGCTACCCAAAATCTTAACCCCATTAATAGTTCTGACCCTAGACCTCATTTTGGCTCTAATCCTATCCCAAACTCTAACGCTAACCCTGACCCTTTTTCTGACCCTAACACTAAACTTAGGTCTAAACCTGACCCTAACTCTAGACCAAACTCAAACACTGGAACTATCGATAAACTTATTCCTAAACTTAACTCTACCACTAGCCTTAGACCTAAATCTAATCCTAAATCTAGTCTTAACTCTAGGCCTAGACCTATACAAAAACCTAGTCCAAGCCCAAACAGGAACCCTTACCCTAACCCAAAACCTACCCCAACCCCTAGACCTAAACCTATGCTAATTCTGGCTATAATCCTAATTCTAACTATAACCTGAACACTGAACAACATTTAACAGTAAACCTAACTCTAAACCTGACCCTAAGTGAAAATATAAACCTAAACCTAGACCTAGCCATAACCCTAACTCTAAAACTAGCCCTATTCATATCCCTAGTTCTTACATTACCCACAGCCCTAACCCTAGGCCTAAACCTAAGACAAAACCTAGAGCTAATCCTAGGCCTTAACCTAGCCATAAACATAAGCCTTACCCTAATCCTTGACCTAATCCTTACTTAACCTTAGCCTTAGTCCCAACGCTAGCTCAGAGCCTAATACTTAAAATAAACATAAACCTAGAACTATCTGTAAATTTAACCCTAACTTTAGCCATAATCCTAAGCTTAACCCTAGCACTAACCCTAAAACTAAACCTACAAAATACACTAAACCTAACCCTAAACTTATTTGTAATCCTAGCCTTAACTCTAATCATAACCCTAAGCCTAACAAGAAAACTGAACCTACACCTAACCCTAAACCTAACACTTGCTATAACCCTAACCCTAGCTCAAAACCTAACGCTTACCATAAACCTAAACACAACCATAGCCCTAACCTTAACCCTAAACTTAAATCTAGCCCTAACCCTACACCTATACCTAAATCTAACAGTATACATTACACTAAACCTAACCCTAACGATAATGATAATCCTAGACCTAACCCTAACTGTAACCCTAAAACTATCGTAATGTTATCCCTAGACCTAACCTTTAACCAAAACCTTGCGGGAGACCCCTCCCACCTGGGTTTCTGAAGGAGCTTGTACACCTCCACAGCCTGTGTAGCAGGGACTCACTGCTACAATTGGGAGACCCTTCCCACCTGTGTATCAGGGGTATCTCGTATACAGCCACAGCCAGTGTAGAGGGGACTGGCCCTTCCAGGCGGGAGACCCCTCCCACCTGGGGGTGTGTGTGGAGAGATCCTGTACTGCCACATCCAGGGTAGAGGAGACTCGCCCCTCCAGGAGAGAGATTCCTTCCACCTGGGTGTCCTGGGGAGCTGCTATACAGCTAATGCCAGGGTAGAGGGGACCTGCACCTCTAGGCAGGAGACCCATCTCACTTGGATGTCAGGGGGAGTTCCTACACAGCTACAGCCAGGGTACAGCGGACTTGCCCTTCCATTCAGGAGACCCCTCTCATCTGGGTGTGTGGGTGAGCTCCTATCCCTCAGCAGCAAGGGTAGAGGGGACTCGCCCCTCCAATCCGGATACCCCTCCAACCTTGGTGTCAGGGGAGACTTGATTAATGCAGCATCCAGGGTAGAGGGGACTCGCCCCTACAGGCGGGAGACCCCTCCCACCTGGGTGACTGTGGGATCTTCTATACTGCCACAGCAAGAGTAGAGGAACACGCACCTGCAGGCCAAAGAACCCTCCCACCTGGGTCTACTGGGACCTCTTATATGGCAAGAGCTAAAGTAGAGGTGACTCGCCCTTCTAGGAGGGATACCCCTCCCACCTGCATGTCAGGGGACTTTGTATACCGCCAAAGTCAGGGTAGAAGGGACTCGCCCTTCCATGCGGAAGACCACTCCCACAGGTGAGTAGGGGGGCACTTGTATACTGCCTTAGCCAAGGTAGAGAAGATTTGGCCTAACAGTCTGGAGACCCTTCCCACCTTGGTGTCTGGGGGAGCTTGTGTGCAGCCACTGACAGCATAGAGGGGACTCATTGCTCTAGGTGGGAAACCCTTCCACCTGGGTGTCAGTGGGAGGTCGTATACCCAGCAGCCAGTGTAAAAGGTACTCGCCTTCCAGTCGGGAGAACCTGTAACCTGCGTATCAGCGGTGAGCTCCTATACTGCCAGAGCCAGGGTGAGAGGGTACTTGACCCTCCAGGTGGAAGATCTCTTCCACTTGGTTGTCAGGGGTGTTCATATACTGCCAATGGCAGGGTAGAGGGGATTCGCCACTCAAGGGATGAGACCCTTTCCACCTGGGTGTAGGGGGGAGCTCCTATACCACTGCAGACAGGGTAAAGAGGACTCGCCTCTCCAGTCTGGTGGGAGACCCTCCCACCTGGGTTTCAGGGGAGATCCTTTACTGCAGCAGCCAGGTTAGAGGGGACTCGCCCCTTCAGGCAGGAGACACCTCCTATCTTGGTATGGGGGAGAGCTTGTATTCCACGGAAGCCAGAATAGAGGGGACTTGCCCCTCCAAGCAGGAGACCCCTTCCAACTGGGTGTCTGGGAGAGCTGGTAAACCCCTGCAGCCAGGGTAGCAGGCAGTCAACCTTCTAGGCGGGAGACCCCTCAACCTGGTTGTCAGAGGGAGCTACTTAACCGCTGTAGCCAGAGTAGAGGAGACTCACCCCTCCAGGCGCAAGACGCCGCCTACCTGGGTATCATGGGATTTCATAGACCCCAGCAGCCAGGGTAGAGGCTACTCCTACCTCCAGGCAAGAGACACCTCCCACCTGGGAATGGGAATAACTTCTATACCACCTTAACCAGGGTAGAGGGGACATGTCCCTTTAGGAGGGAGATCCCTCCCATTTTCGTATGTAGTGGAGGAGCTTGTATAGCACATCAGCCAGAATAGAGGGGAATGGCCCTCCCAAGCAGGAGACCCCTCCAACCTGGTGTCGGGGAGAGCTGGTAAACCCCTGCAGACAGGGTAGAGGGAAGTCACCCTTCTGGGTTGGATACCATACCCCTCCCACCTGGGTGTCAGGAGAAGCTCCTTAACCACTGCAGCCAGGGTAGATTGGACTCACCCATCCAGTCAGAAGACCTCGCCCACCTGGGTGTCAGGTGAAGCTCCTATACCCCATCAGCCAGGGTAGAGGCAACTCACACTTCCAGGCAAGAAACACCTCCCACCTGGGAATGGGAGTAATTCTATCATACCTTAGCCAGGGTAGAGGGGACTCATCTCCAGGTGGAAGACCTCATAACCTGGTTGTTGGCAGGATCTCCTATACTGCCAGAGCCAGGGGAGAGGGGACTTGACACTCCAAGTGGAAGATCCCTTTCACCTGGTTGTCAGGGGAGTTCATATACTGCCACAGGCAGGATAGAGGGGACTATGCACTCGATTCAGACGACCCCTTCCACCTGGGTGTAGGGGAAATCTTATACCACTGCAGCCACGATAGAGGGGACTCCTCTCCTGGCTGGAGACCCCACCATCTGGGTGTCTAGGGGAGATACTTTACCACCACAGCCAGGGTAGAGGGGACTCATCCTTCCAGGTGAGAGACCCATCCAACCTGGGTGTCAGGGAAAGCTAGAAAACCACTGCAGCCAGAATAGAGGGACTCACCCCTTCAAGCAGGAGACTCCTCCCATCTGGATGTCTGGGAGAGCTTGTACACCCCCTCAGCCAGGGTAGAAGAGAGTCATCCCTCTAGTGGGGACATCCCTCCCACTCGGGTGTCAGGGGAAGTTCCTATACTGTTGTAGCCAGGGTAGAGCCGACTTGCCCTTTTAGTTGGTAGACCCCTGCCACGTGGGTGTCTGGATGAGCTCTTATTTCTCCGCAGCAAGGGTAGAGCGGACTCGTCCCTCCAATCAGAAAATCCCTCCCACCTGGGTGTACTAAAAGCTTGATTACTGCAGCAGCCAGGGTACAGGGGACTCACCCCTCCAGGTGGGATACCCCTCCCACCTGGGTTTCAGGGGGAGCTCTTATTTTGCTGCATCCAGCATAGAGGGGACTCGACCCTCAGGGAGGGAGACTCCATCCACTTGGGTCTCCTGGGGAGCTCCTATACCGCAGAAGCCAGGGTAAAGAGGACTCACCCCTCCAGGCAGGAGACCCCTGCCACCTGGGTGTCTGGGGGAGCTTGTATACTGGCACATCCAGGGTAGGGGTGACTCATTGCTCCAGGCGGGAGACCCCTCCCACCTAGGTGTCAGGGGGAGCTCGAATGCACCCACAGCAAGTGTAGAGGCAACTCGCCTCTCCAGTAGGGAGACCCCATAACTAGGTTGTTGGGGAGATCCTATACCATCAGAGCCAGGGGAGACGGGATTTGACCCTCCAGGCCAAAGATCCCTTCCACCTGGTTGTTAGGGGAGTAATACTATCACAGGCAGGGTAGAGGGGACTCCCACTGGAGGCGGGAGAGCCCTCCCACCTGGGTGTAGATGGTACTTCCTATACCACTGCAGCTAGGGTATAGGGGACTCGCCTTTCCAGGCCAGAGACCCTATCACCTGGGATGTCAGAGGGAAATCCTTTACTGCCACTGCCAGGGTAGATGGGATTCACCCCTTCAGGCCTCAGATCCATCCAACTTGGATGTCAGGGAAAGCTAGTACCTCTACCACTGCAGCCAGGGTAGAGGGGACTCGCCCCTTCAGACAGAAGATGCCTCCTTTTTGGTATGGGGGGAGAGCTCATACACCACAGCAGCCAAAATAGAGGGGACTCACCCCTCCAAGCATGAGACCCCTCCCACTTGGGTGTCTGGGAGAACACCCCTTCAGACAGAATAGAAGGAATTCACTCATCTAGGCAGAAGACGGCTACCACCTGTGTGTAAGGGGAAGCTCCTTAACTGCTGCAGCCAGGGTAGAGTGGACTCACCCCTCAAGGAAGAAGACCCCTCCCACCTGGTTGTCAGGTGAAGCTCATATACCCCAGCAGCCAGGGTAGAGGCAAGTCTCATGTCTAGGCAGGAGACCCCTTTCACCAAGGTGTCACCGGGAGCTCATATACTGCCACTGCCATGATAGAGGGGACTCACCACTCCATGTGGGAGACCCCTCCCACCTGGGTGTCTGGAGGAACTGGTATACCTCTGCAGCCAGTGTAGAGGGGCCCCACTGCTCCAGTCAGGATACCCTTCAACCTGTGTGTCAGGGGGATCTCGTTTATTGCCACAGCCACTATAGAGGGAACTTGCCCTTCCAGGAGGGATGGATACCCCTCCCACTTGGGTGTGTGAGGGGAGATCCTATACCACCACAGCCAGGGTAGAGGGGACTCTCCCATTACAGCGGGAGATCCCTCTCACCTGGGTTTCAGGGGGAGCTCTTATTCTGCTGCATCCAGGGTAGAGGTGACTCGCCTCTCCAGAAGGGAGACCCCTTCCACATGGGTGTCCATGGAGCTCCTATACCCCCGAAGCCTGGGTAGAGGGGACTCACCCTTTCAGGCGGTAGACCCCTCCCACCTGGGTGTCAAGGGGTGTTCCTACACTGCTGAAGCCAGGGTAGAGGGGACTTGCCATTCCAATCGGGAAACCCTTCCCACCTGGGTGTCTTGGTGAGCTCCTATACCTCTGCAGCAAGGATAGAGTGGACTTGCCTCTCCCATCCAGAGACTCTTCCCACCTGGGTGTATGGGAGAGCTTGATTACTGCAGCAGCCAGTGTAGAGGGGACTCGCCCCTACTGGTGGGAGACCCCTCCCACCTGAGTGTTGGGGGAGCTCCTATAGTGCCACAGCCAGTGTAGAGGGAACATGCCCCTGAAGGCGGAAGAATCCTCCCACCTGGGTGTCCTGCGACCTCTTTTATGGCGAGAACTAAAGTAGGGGGGACTTGCCCTTCCAGGCAGGATGCCCCTCCCATCTGGTTGTTGGGGGAGCTTGTATACCACCAAAGCCAGGTTAGAGGGGACTCGCATTTTCATGCAGAAGACCACTCCCACCTGTGCATAGAGGGGCCCTTGTATACTGCCTTAGTCAGGATAGAGACGACTTACCCCTCCAGGCAGGAGAACCCTCCCACCTGAGTGTCTGGGAGAGCTTGTATACCGCCACAGCCAGGGTAGTGTGACTCATTGCTCCAGGCGGGAGACCCCTCCCACTGGGGTGACAGGGGAGCTCCTATACCCCCACCCCCAGCCAGTGTAGAGGGGACTCGCCTCTCCAATCAGGAGATCCCATAACCTGGGTGTTGGGGGGAGCCTTTATACAGCTAAATCCGGGGGAGAGGGTACTCCACCCTTCAAGCGGAAAATACCTTCCACCTGGTTGTTAGGGGAGTACATATACTATCACTGGAAGGGTAGAAGGGACTCAGACTGGAGGCCAGAGACCCTTCTCACCTGGGTGTAGGGGGGACCTCCTATACTACTGCAGCTAGGGTAGAGGGGACTCACCTCTCCAGGCTGGAGACCCTCCCACCTGGGTATCAGGGGGAGATCCTTTACAGCCATAGCCATGGTAGAGGGGACTCACCTCTCCAGGTGAGAGACTCAACCAAATGGTGTCAGGGAAAGCTAGTAAACCACTGCAGCCATGGTAGAGGAGAATCGCCCCTTCCAGCTGGAGACTCCTCCCATCTGAGTATGGGGGAGGAGCTGGTATACCACAGTGTCCAGAAAACACAGGACTCACCCTTTCAAGCAGGACACCCCACCCACCTGGGTGTCTAGGCGAGCTGGTACACCTGCTCAGGCAGGGAAGAGGGAATTCACCACTCTGGGAGGGAGACCTCTCCCACCTTGTGTCAGGGGAAGCTCCTTAACTGTTGCAGCCACAGTAGAGTTCAATGTGCCCCTCCAAGCCGAAGAGCCCTCCTACTTGGGTATCAGATGGAGCTCATATACCCCAGCAGCCAGGGTAGAGGCTTCTGGCACCTGAGGCAAGAGACACCTCCCAACTGGGAATGGGAGTAACTCATACCGCCTTTGCCTGGGTAGAGTGGATTGCCCAATCCAGGTGGAATACCCCACCCACTTGGGTGCCAGGTAGAGGTCATATACCCCAGTGGCCAGAGTAGAGGCTACTCCCACATCCAGGCGAGAAACACCTCCCACCTGAGAATGGGAGTAACTCCTATACCACTTTATCCAGGGTAGAGGGGACTCGCACGTTTACGCGGGAGACCCCTTCCACCAGGGTGACAGGGAGAGCTCCTATACCACCACAGCGAAGAGAAGACTGTCCCTTCTGGCGGGAGACCCCTCCCACCTGGGTTTCCATGGAGCTTTTATACTGCCACAGCCAGGGTAGAGGAAACTCTACCCCCCAGACTGGAGACCCCTTCCACATGGGTGTCCTGGGGAGCTCCTATACCGCTGCAGCAGGTTAGAGGGGATTCTAGCCTTCTGGCGGGAGACTCCTCCAAATTGGTTGTCAGGACAGCTCCGATAAGCCAGGGTAGAGGGGACTCACACCTCTAGGACCCCTTTCACCTGGGTGTCAGGGGGAGTTCCTATAAAGCTGCAGCCAGGGTAGATTGGAATTTCCCTTCAGTCCTGAGACCCCTCCCACCTGGGAGTCTGGGTGAGCTCCTATACCTCCACAGCCAGGGTAGAGGGGACTCGCCCCTCCAATCGGGCCACCCCTCCCACCTTGGTGTCATGGGGAGCTCCTTGCTGCCACAGCCAGGGTAGAGCGAACATGCCCCTGCAGGCGGAAGACCCCTCCCACCTGCATGTACTGGGACCTCTTATATGGCAAGAGCTAATATAGAGGTGACTCGAACTTCTAGGTGGGATACCTCTCCAACCTGGGTGTCAGGAGATCTTGTATACAGCCAAAGCCAAGGTATAGGGGACTCGCCTGCCCAAGCAGAAGACCACTTCCACCTGTGTGTAGGGGGGTGCTTTTTATCGCCTTAGCCTGGGTAGAGAAGAGTTGCCCCTCCAGGTAGAAAAACCTCCCACCTGAGTGTCTGGGATAGCTTGTATATTGCCACAGCCAGGGTAGAGTGAACTTGCCCCTCCAGGCGTGAGACCCCTTCCACCTGGGAGCTGCAGGAGCACCTATACAGCCACACACAGGGTAGAGGGGACTCCATTCTCCAGGATGGAGACTCCTCACACGGGCTGGTCAGAGGAACTCCTCTACTGCTGCAGACAGGGTAGATGGAACTTGCCCCTCCAGGTGGGAGACCCCTCCCAACAGGGTGTAGGGGCTGTGTGGAGCTCCTATACCCCTTCAGCCAGAGTAGTGGGGACTCGCCCCTCCAGGCAGGAGACCACTCCCACCTGGGTATCTGGGGGAGCTCTTATACCATCACAGCCATGGTAGAGTGTACATTCCCCTAAAGGCAGGAGACCCCTCTCACCTTGGTGTCTGGGGAATTCGAATACAATCTCAGACAGGTAGAGGGGTCTTGAAATCCACTCAGGAGACCTTTCCCACCTGTATGTCAGGGGCATCTCCTATTCTGGCACAGCCAGAGTAAAGGGGACTTGCCCCTCCAGGCGGGAGAACCCTCCCACCTGGGTGTTTCACGGGGGAGATAGTATACTGCTGCAATCAATGTAGTGGGGACTCTTCCTTTCAGTCAGGAGACCTCCCAACTGGGTGTCACATGGAATTTGTATACCACCTTATCCAGGATAGAGGAGACTCACCCATCCAGGTGGAAGACCCCTCCAATCTGGCAGTTATCAGGAGCTTATACAACCCCAGCCATGATAGAAAGTACTTACCCCTCCTGTTCAGAGACCCTCCTAGCAGAGTGTCAGGGGCAACTCATAAATCACCACAGGCAGGAGAGAGAGGACTCTCCCTTACATGTGAGAGACCCCTCCCACCTGGGTGTCTGGGGGCGCTTGTATACATTTGCAGCCACTGTAGAGGAGACTCACAGCTCCACTTGGGAGAACCTTTCCAACTGTGTGTCAGGGTGATCTTATATACTGCCCCAGCCAGGGTAGAGGGGACTCACAGGAGATACCTCCCACCTGGGTGTGTGGGGGGTATAGCTAATATATTCCTGCAGCCAGGGTAGTGGCTACTCACCCCTCCAGGCAGGAGACCCCTCCTACCTGGGTGTCAGGGGGAGCTCTTATACCGCTGCAGCCATGGTAGAGGGTACTTTCTCCTTCAGGAGGGAAACCCATCCTAACTAGGTGTCAGGGGGAGATCTTATACCGCCTCAGCCAGTGAAGAGTGGAGTTGCCCCTCCAGGCAGAAGAACCCTCCCACCTAGGCTTCAGGTGGAGCTCTTACACTGCTGCAGCCAGGGAAGAGGGGACTTGCCACTCTAGGAGGGAGACCGCTACCACCTGTGTGACCTGGGATGCTCCTATACCTCTAAAGGCAGGGTAGAGGAGACACGCATGACTAGGCGGGAGACCCCTTCCACTAGGGTGTAGGGGGAGTCATATACCGCCACAACCAAGATGCAGGGGACTTGCCCCTCCATGCAGGAGACCCTTCCCACCTCGGTGTCTGTGGGAGCTTGTATACTTCCCCAGCCAGGGTGGAGGGGATCCACTTCTCCAGTTGGGAGACACTTCCCACCTGTGCATCAAGGGAACTCCTATGCTGCAGCACCCAGGGTAGAGAGGACTCGCCCCTCTCGATGGGAGACCTCTCTGTCCTGGGTGTGGGGGGTAGAACTAGTATATGCCTGCAGTCAGTGTAGTGGGACTCTCCCCTCCAGGCAGGAGACCCCTCCCACCTGGGTATCAGGGGAAGCTCTTATACCACCATAGCCAGTGAAGAGGAGACTCCAGTAGGGATACCCTATAACCTGGGATTTGGTGGGAGCTCCTATATCGCCAGAACCAGAGAAGTGGGGACTCAACCCTCTAGTTGGAAGATCCCTTCAACCTGGTTGTCAGGAGAGTTCATATACTGCCACAGGCAGGGTAGAGTGGACTCGACACTTGATGCGGGAGACCCCTCCAGCCTGGGTATAGGGGGGAGCTCCTATACCACTGCAGCCAGGGTCGAGGGGCCTCACCTCTTCAGGTGGAAGACCCCTCACATATGGGTATTTGGGGGAACTTGTATTCTTTCTTAGCCAGGGTAGAAGGACTTGCCCCTGTAGGCAGGAGACCTCTCCAACCTGGGTGTCCTGGGAGCACTTATATGGCACCAGCCAAAGTAGAGTCTACTCTTGTCCTTCCAGGCAAGAGACCCTTCTTAGCTGGGTGTGGAGGTGAGTTTGTATATCGCCCAAGCCAGGATAGAGGGGACTCACCCGACCATGCGAGAGACCCCTTCTATCTGTGTGTCACGGGAGCTTGTGTATCACCACAGCCATGGTAATATGGACTCGCCCCTCCAGGCAGGAGTACCTTCACACGTGGGTGTCAGGGGTAACTCTTAAACTGTTGCAGCCAGGGTAGAGGGGACTCACCCCCCCAGGTGTGACACCCCTTCCACCAGGGTGTTGGAGCAACTCTTATAACGCCGAAGGTGGCATAAATGGAACTCTACTCTCCAGAGAGGAGAAACCTTCCACCAGGATGTCCTGGGGAGCACGTATACAACTGCAGCAGTTTAGAGGGGATTCTAGCCTCCTGGTGGGAGAAACCTCCTAATTGGGTGTCAGGGGAGCTCCTATTCCACAGCAGCCAGGGTAGAAGGGACTCGTACCTCTAGATGGGAGACCCCTTTCACCTGGGTGTCACAAGGACTCGCCCCTCCAGGCTGGAGATGCCTCCCACCTGGGTATTGGAGGGATATAGTATACCTCCGAGTCCAGGGTAGAGGAAACTTGCCCCTCCAGGCTGGAGACCCCTCCCACCTGGGTGTCAGGGTTGGGGAGCTCTTATACCTCTGCAGCCAGGGTAGTGGTTACTCGCCCCCAAGACAGGAAACACCTCCCACCAGGGTGTAGCGGGCAGCTTGTATACCATCTTAGCCAGAGTATACCACCTATCCAAGCAGGAAAACCACCCATGAGGTTTTTAGGGGGAGCTTTTATACTACAACAGCCAGGGTAGAGGGGAATCGCCCATCCAGGCAGAAGACCCCTCCCACCTGGGTGTCTTGTGAGGGCCTCATATACTGCCATAGCCATGCTAGAGGGGACTCACCCCTCTAGGCCAGAGATGCCTTTCATCTGGGTGTCAGGGGGTGCTCCTATACTGCTGCAGCCAGGGTACAGGGGACTTACCCCTCCTGGCAGATACCTCTCCCATATTGGTGTTGCAGGGAGCTTGTACCATGTTAGCCAGGGTAGAGGGGACTGAGGTGCAAGTAACCTCTACCCTGGCTGTGGATGTTTGAAACTCTCCCCAACACCCAGATGTGAGGGGTCTCCCGTGTATAGGGGTGAGTGCCCTGTACCCTGGCTAAAGTGCTATCAGAGCTTCCCCCGACACCCAGGTGGGAGGGGTCTCCTATCTGGAAGGGTGATTCCCCTCTCTCCTGGCTGCAACAGTATTTGGGGAGAAAGGGGAGTAAGGGGAATGGGTGGCACAGGGAGAGGAGGGCTCAAGGCCTAGATTCACTGCAGGGTATTAGGATTGAGGAGCAGGCCACAGGCTGAAAGAGGGAAAAGCCCCCAGGCAAGGGGCACTGTAACCTTTTCCCAAAGGAAACCCTCAGGGCCAAATATCCCTGTTCCATCCCCTGGCTGTGGTGTGCATCCTGGGAAAGGAATCTGGAAAAGGAACCTCACAGGGACAAGGAAAACAGGAGGGCCAAAGGAGGGCACAGCATAAAGTACTGGAAGAAGAGTGTTTGTGGAATGTGGGCCAGGACTGCAAAAAGGAGCCCAGGCTAGGGACCTAGAGGAGGGCCCAAGCTTGGGGAGAGCAGGGAAGGGTGGTGCCAGGCAGGCAGGTGTGGCACTAGGGTTGTGAGATGCAGGGAAGCCAAGGGGAGCAGGAAAGGGGTGCCAGCAAGGCCCGCAATTCAACCTTGGGGAAGAACGGAGCAAGAAGAACCCCCAGAGGCTCAAGAGGAGCCACTCCAGGGAATGGAGAGCCAAGGGCCAGTGCTGGGGTAGGGGGCTCAGGACAGTGGACAGGGCTGTGGAGGGAATGCAGGGGATCCAGCAGGGAGGAGGCAGGCTCGAGGCGCAGCGCCACTGCCAGGTGTCAGGGTTCCTGGTGCTGTCCCAAGGAAATAGAGAGAGCAAGTATCCCAGTCGAGCGTCAGGGTTCTGTTTCCCATAAGGCTCCATGCCCAGATGAGGATCTAGGGCCAGGGACCAGACCAAGGGCCTGGTAAGGTACAGGGGTCACAAGGAGTGCAATGTGAGGGCACAGTGGGGGGTCTCAGTGAGTTCAGAGAGGGGCCAGATCCAGGACCCAATCAAGGAGCCCAGGAAAGGGACAAATGCCAACAAATTGTATTAGGAATCCAATGATCAGGAGGCCCCTGTTCCAGGAAAATCTTTAGGAGAAGGAGAGGTAGGATCGGCACTATGATGAGGAGACAAAGGTCTGCACAATGGGCACAGAGGGGAGCGAGCTAGGTGGCCAAATCAAGGGGCACCTAGGTCCGACTTGACAGCAAAAGACACCAGAGAAAGCAAAGCAACCAGGGTAATGCAGTAAGGAGCTCAGGCTGGCAGCCAGGCCAGGGGACTGTAGGGCAAATGGTCAGGGTGAGGAAGGGCTTGGTTGGCTTAGGGGCAGCTTGCAAGGCTAGAGGGCAGGAGCAGGAAGGGAGGGGATGGCCCAGGGCAAGGCCATCACTAGGCCCAAGTCCATTTCCAGTTGTCAAGTCTGGACAGCAAAGGGGGCCCAGACTAGAGGCAGGGATATGTTGCCCATAGGGATCCTGTCAGGATCAAGGAGCAGCGACTGGGCAGAGATAGTCCAAAGTCCCAGGCAAGGGGCACAGCTACTTTTTCCAAAATGGAGGCCATAGGGCCAAACATCCAGTTCCAGTTCCCTGGACCTGATGAGCATCCTGGCAAAGAGATAATGAAAAGGGGCTCAGCAAGAACAGGGACAACAGGAAGGACGAAGGAGGGTACAGCGTGAAAGACCAGAAGAAGGGTTTTGACAGGATGTGGGCCAGGATTCCGAAAGGAGCCTACCTAAGGGACCAACAAAAGGACCCAGGCCAGGAAAGGGCAATGAAGGGCATGGCTGGGAAGTTGGGCAGCAGTAGGGTTCTGAGGTTCAGGGAAGCCAAGGGTAACAGGGTACTGGCCCCAGCAAGGCCCACAATCCAAGCCTAGGGAAGCCTTGTGCAAGAAGGGTCTCCAGAGGCTCAAGTGAGGAGGTAGCCCAGGGAATGGAGAGCCAAGGTCCATGGTTTGGGCAGGGGGTTCAAGAGAGTGCACAAGATTTTGGAGGGATGGCAGGGGAACCAGCAGGGGGAAGGCAGGCTCCTCTCCCAGGGCAACTGCCAGGTGTCAGGGTTCTGGGTGCAGGACCAAAGGCCCAGAGAGACCAAGGGGCCCAGGCAAGGGGTAGGACTCAGGTTCCCATAAGGCACCCTGGCTCAGATGAGATTCCAGAGACAGGGACCTGGTAAAGGAGGCCTGGCAAGTGAAGGTGGCCAGGAGGAGGGCAATGGGAAGGCATAGTATAGGGTCTCAGTGGGTGTGTGGGGGAGCAAGATCCAGGACCCAAGCCAGGTGCCCAGGCAAAGGACCTACCTGACTGACAATGAATGAAAGACACAAGGAGCAGGAGACTTGCAGGCACCAGGGGAAAGCACAAGGCGAAGGGGAAGAAGGACTTTGCAAGGACCAGGAGACAGAGGAAAGCACAACATACACCTATGTGAGCAAACAGGCAGTCCCAATCACGGGACTACCAAGTCAGACCCAACAGGAAGAGCCTCCATGCTATGCGAAGTGACATGAGGAACACTGTCAGGGGCTCACATGAGGCCCCAGGCCAAGAGACTGAAGCACAAAGGGTTAGGGTTATGGAGGGCTAGGTTGGGGTAGGCACAGCATGCAAGGTGATAGGTCAGGGGATGGAAGGGAAGGGATCTCTCAGGGCTGGGTTGGAGCAAGTCACATGTTAACTGCCAGGCCTCAAGGTTCAGGCAGCAAAGGGGACTCAGGCAAGAGGCAGGGCTGTTTCCCATAGGGAACCTTAAGGACGCAGAAGCCAGCCAATTTGGCTCCTCTGCCCAGGTGAGTAGATCCTCAGAGAGGGACCTGGACCAAAGGAAGGTCAAAAGAGGGCACTGTGAGGGGATATCTGGTGTAAGGAAGTTTTGGGGGGGCAGTTGGTTGGCAGCCAGGAACCATTATAGGAGCCCAGGCTAGGGAGAAGAAGGGAAAGCAAAAGGTCCTGGCAGTGCCAGGATACCATAGCACCAGTGTAACAGAGGAGAGGGACAGGATAGGTCCTGTAAAAAGAGGGCTGGAAACAAGGGAAGGGAAAGGGTCCTTGAGAAGGGCAGCCAGGGGCTCAAGCAAGGAACTGGGTCCTGTAATGGAGAGCCAAGTGCTAGCACCTGGGGTTGGATGAATGAAAAGGGACATGGATGGGGATGTGAGAGAGGGGGGAATGAGGAGCTGGTGGCATAGGGGGAGAAAGGCTGAAGGCCCAGATCCACTGCAGTGTGTCAGAGTTCTGGAGCAGGGCCCAGGGAAGGGAGGCCAAAGTGAATAGGCAAAGGGCAGTGCTACATTTTCCCAAAGGAAGCCTGCAGAGAAAGACATCCACTCAAGTCCCCTGGCTCTTGTGAGAATCCTGAGAAGGGCATCAGTAAAGCGGGCGTGGCAGAGACAGAAACTACAGGAGGGCCAAAAGAGGGCTCAGCCTATAGGGCTGCATGCCAGGTGTGAATGGGGTGTGGGCCAAGACCCCAGCAAGGAGCCCAGTTAAGGGACAGAGTGGAGGGCCCAGGCCAAGGGAGAGCAGAAAGGCCAGGACCAGAAAGGTGGGGCTGAACTAACTTACTGCAGTACAGGGATTCCAAGGGGAGTAGGGAAGCGGCCCCAATGAGGGCCCTCAAAGCTCAGAAAATCACGGAGGAAGAACAGACACCAGAGGCTCAAAATGAGGAACCAGGCCAGGGAACTCACAGCCAAGGGCCACGGCTTGGACACGGTGTTCAGGACACTGGGCAAGATTGAAAAGGGAAGCAAGGGGATCTAGCAAGGATTTCTGAGCATTCGAAAAAAATGGGTAAAGAGCCCCTATGTCCAAGCTTTCTTCTTGCTCCGATCCAATTCTGCTCTCTGCACCTCTTGCAAACCTCAAGAAATTTTTCTAGCTTGCAAACCAACCTCCAACACCACCGATCCCCAATCTTGCACCCCCTGCTTCTCCCTACCCTGTGCTGCTGGAATGGGTCATGCAGCACACCCTGCTAACTTCTGCACACCAGGTATCTGCTTACAGTACCCTCTTTGGCCCCCCTCCTATGTTTCAGGACCTTCTCTGAGGATGTACTCACATGGGGCACAGGAGCAGAATTGGCTCCTCGCAGTTAGCATGGACCTGCTCCAACCCAGCCCTCAGGGATCCCCTCCCTTCCCTCCAGCCTTCCATGCTGCCCCTACTGCAACCCAGCCCTTCTAATCCTGACCCTTTGTGCTCTTGTCATTGGTCATTCCCCTGAGCCCCTGACTGCTTTCCTCATGGCCCTTGGCATAGCAAGGAATCACTTTGTGTTGTGTCTGACCTAGGGGCCCCTTGCTTGGGGCTGCCAGTGGGCTCCCATAGGTAGCCCTTGGCTTCTCCTGGTCCTCACACAGCCCTTCCTCCCCTTCTCCTTGCACTATTTCTGGTGATCACAGGTCTCCTGCTCCTTGGATCCCCCATCACCATTGATGGGGTGTGTCCCTTGCCTGGGAACTTGTCTTGGGTCCTGGGTCTCACCCCTATGTGCACCCACCCCAAACCCCTTACGTGCCCTCCTGTCGTCCTCCTTCTGGCCCCCATCATTTTTCTGGCTCCTTTGCCAGGACCCTGCCATAGCTTCTCATCTGATATAGGGAGCCTTATGGGAAACAATGTGCTGGCCTTCTCCTGGGGCCCTTGCTTTCCCTGGGTTCTTGGTCTGGCACCAGGAACACTGAAACCTATAGGTGGCCCTGGGCTGGAGCCTGACTGTCCCCTGCTGAATCCCCTGCATTTTTGTTCCCCAATGTAATCCACTTTCCTGAGCCCCTGCCCAAGCCCTGGCCCTTGGCTCTCTGTTGCCTGTCCTGGCTTCTTGCTTGAGCCTCTGGTGGCACTTCTTGCTCACTGCTTTTCTGGGCATTGACTGAGGGCCTCTCACTAGGGCCACTTACCTGCTCCCCTTGGAATTCCCATACTGCAGCATCCTAATGCAGCCCTGCCTTCCCGGCCCGGCATTCCATGCTCTCACCTGGAATGAGCCCTCTTCTATGTCCCTTTCCTGGGCTCTTTGCTGTGGTCCTGGTCCCCACCCCACCCACACCCATCCAGTGGCCCTTTGGGCTGTGCCCTGCTTCGGACCTCCTGTCCTTTCTGTCTCTGCCACATGCACTTTTCTGATGTCCTTCCCAGGATGCTCATCTGGGCCATGAGACTTGATTTGGCCTCTTGGCCCTGGGGGCTCTCTTTGGAAAACATAGCCCTGCCCCTTGCTTGGGCCTTTGGCCTCCCTCAGTGAGGGCCCTGCTCCTGATCTCTGACAACCTGCAGTGGATTTGGACCTTGAGCTGTTGTACTCCTGTGCCACCACCTCCACTTTCTCCCCTCAAGCTGCTCCCCCTCCATGTTTCTTTTCATTCACCCAGGCCTAGGTGCTAGAATTTGGCTCTCCATTACTGAGCCTGGCTCTTTGCTTGAAACCCTGAACCATTCTCTCCCTTCTTGTGGACCCTTTCCCTGTCCCTTGGTTTAAGGGCCCTGTTGCCTGCCACCTCCTGTGTCTCCCCACTGATCCCCTCATGTTGTGGTATGCTGGCACTGCCCAGACCCTCCACTCCCCTTGCTGCTCCCTACCCTGTGCTGCTGTAATGGGTCCTGCAGCCAAGCTCCACTTCCGCACACAAAGTATCCCCTCACAGTACCCTCTTTGGCCCCCCATCCTTTAGTCCAGGTCCCTCTCTGAGGATCTACTTACCTGGGGCAGAGGAGCAAAATTGGCTCTCCTCTGCACCCTGAATATTTCCTATGGGAAACTCAGCCCTGCCACTCGCCTGCGTACCCCTCACTGCCTGAAACTTATGCATGGTAATTAAGAAGGACTTGCTCCAACCCAGCCCTGAGCAATCCCCTCCCTTCCCTCCAGCCTTCCATGCTGCCCCTACCACAACCCAGCCCTCCCTAACCCTGACAATTTGTGCTCTGGTCCCTCAGCCTGTTTATTCCCCTAGGCCGGGACAGCATTCATCATGGCGCTTGCCATCGCAAGAAATCTCTTCATGTTGGGTCTGACCAGGGGGCCCCTGGCTTGGGCCCCACATGGACTCCCCTAGGTGCCCCTTGGCTTATCCTGATCCTCATGCATTCCCTTCTTCCCTTTCCTCTTGCACATTTTTCTGGCGCTCGCAGATCTCCTGCTCCTTGGGTCCCCCATAACCATTGATCGAGTGGGAGCCTGACTTGAGTCCTGGGTCTCGCACCTATGTACACCGATCCCGACCCCATTGTGTGCCCTCCTGTCCCCCTCCACATGGCCCCCTTTCTTTTACAGGACTCCGTTGCCAGGACCCTGGCCATAGGTTCTAATCTGATACAGGGTGCCTTATGGGAAACAATGCCCTGGCCCTGGCCTGGGCCCATTGCTCTCCCTGGGTGCTTGGTCCAGCACCAGAAGCCCTGAAATCTGGAGGTGGCCTTGGGCCTGGAGCCTGACTGCACCCTGATGGATCCCTTGCCTTTCTTCCCAAGTGTAATCCACTGTCCTGAGCCCCCTGTCCAAGCCCTGGTCCTTGGCTCTCAGTTCCTTGTCCTGTCTTCTCATTTGAGCTTCTGGTGGCCCTTCTTGATCACTGCATTTCTGGGAATTTTCTGAGGGCCCCTCACTGGGGCTGCTTCCCTGCTCCCCTTGGCATTCTTGGATTGCAGCATGGTAGTGCAGCCCTGCCTTCCCAGCCCCGCATTCCCAGCTCTCTCCTGGCCTGGACCCTCTTCTAGGTTCATTGCCTGGGCTCATTGCTATGGTCCTGGCCCCCATCCCACCCACACCCATCCTGCGGTTCTTTAGGCTGTGCCCTGCTTCAGTCCTCCTCCTTTCTCTCTCAGCAATGCCCACTTTGCTGATCCCCTTCCCAGGAGGCTCACCTGGGCCAGGCAACTTCATTTGTGCTCTTGGCCCTGGGGACTCCCTTTGGAAAACATAGCCCTGCACCTTGCCTGGGTCTTTTGGCTTTCCTCAGACCTGGTAATGCTCCCGACCTCTGAAACCCTGCAGTGGATCTGGGCCTTGAGCCATTCTCCCCTGGTGCCACTCTCTCCACATTTTCCCCTCCTGCTGCTCCCCCTCCATGTTACTTTTCATTCACCCAGGCCCTGGTGGTAGCATTGGCTGTCCATTACTGGGTCCAGCTACTTGCTTGAGACCCTGAGTTGTTCTCCCCCTTCTTGAGGACATTTTCCCTGTCCCTGGTTTCAGGCACCTGTTGCCTGAACCCTCCTGTGCCTCCCTTCTGATCTGCTCATGCTTGGTATGCTGGAACACCCCAACCCTCCGCTCCCCCTGCTTCCCCCTACCCTGTACTGCTGGAATGGGTCCTGCAGCCCATCCCCACTTCTGCACATGAGGTATCTCCTTACTGTACCCGCTTTGGCCCCCGTCCTTTGGTCCAGGTTTCTCTTTGAGGATCTACTCACCTGGAGCAGAGGAGCAGAATTGGCTCCCCTCTGTGCCCTGAATACTCTCTATGGGAAACACAGCCCTGCCACTCACATGAGTTCCCCTCACTGCCTGAACCTTGAGGCCTGGCAGTTAACATGTACTTTCTCAAACTCAACCCTGAGCGATCCCATCCTTTCTCTTCCCTACAGCCTTCCATGCTGCCCCTACCACAACCCAGCCCTCCCTAACTTTGACCCTTTGTGCTGTGGTCCCTAGGGCTGGGCATTCGCCTGAGCCCATGACCGCGTTCCTCATGGCTTTTGGCATAGCAATGAGTCTCTTCTTGTTGGGTCTGACCTGGGGGCCCCTTGCTTGGGCCCACTAGTGGGCTCCCCATGTGCCCCTTGGCTTCTCATGGACCTCATGCAGCCCCTTCCTCCCCATCCCCTTGTGCCTTTTTCTGGCGCTCATATGTCTCCTGCTCCGTGGGTTCCCCATTACCATTGATCATTTGGCTCCCTTGCGTGGGCACCTTGCTTAGATCCTGGGTCTTGCCCCTATATGCACCCACCCCAACCCCCTTGCTTGCCCTTCCATCACCCTCCTTTTGGCCTTCTTCCTTTTCCTTGCCTTCATTGCCAGGACCATGTCCGTAGGTTCTCATCTGATCCAGGGACCTTATGGGATACAATGCCCTGGCCCTCGCCTGAGTCCCTTGCTCTCCCTGGGTGCTTGGTCCAGCACCAAGAACCCTGAAACCTGGAGGTGGCCCTGGGCCTGGAGCCTGAATTCCCCCTGCTGCATCCCCTGCCTTCCTTCTGAAATGTATTCCACTGTACTGAGCCCCCTGCCCAAGCCATGGCCCTTGGGTCGTTTCCTGTCCTGGCTTCTCACTTGAGCCTCTGCTGGCGCTTCTTGCTCACTGATTTTCTGGGCATTGTCTGAGGGCCCCATGCTGGGACCGCTTCCCTGCTCTCCAAAGCATTCCTGAAGCCTTACAGCCTGCACTGGATCTGGGCCTTGAGTCCTCTTCCCCCTGTGCCAGCTCCTTCCCTTTCTCCCTCCTGCCCCTCTCTATCCATTTTTCTTTTCATTCACCCAGGCCCAGGTGCTAGCACTTGGCTCTACATTACCGGGCCCAGCTTCTTGTTTGAGCCCCTGGCTGCCCTTCTCTAGGACCTTGTCCCTATCCCTTGGTTTTAGGCCCCTTTTGCCAGCCCCCTACTCTGCCTCCCCTCTCTTCTCCTCATGTTGTGGCATCTGGCACTGCACTGATCCTCGGCTACCCCTATTCACTCTAGCCTAGTCTCCTCAAATGGGTCCTGCATCCCAACAAACTCCCCCCAACCTCCGCATGACAGGTATCCCATCACAGTATTTTCTTGCAATTCATTGGTCCAGGTCCCTCTCTGAGAATCTACTCACCTGGGGCAGAGCAGCATAATTGGCTGTTCTCTGCACCCTGTATGCTCCTTATTGGAAACAGCCTGGCCAGTCACTTGAGACCCCTTCACCGCCTGTACCTTGAGGCCTGGTAGTTAACATGGAACTTACTCCAATCCAGCCCTGAGTGATCTCCTCCCTTCCCTTCCCTGCCCTCTTGCCTTGCATGCTGCCCCTACCCCAACCCAGCCTTCCCTAACCCTGAACCTATTTGCTCTAGTCTCCAGGCCTGGGCGCTCACCTAAGCCCCTAACCGTGTTCCTCATGTCCCTTGGCATAGCATGGAGTCTCTTTGTTTTGCAACTGACCTGGGGGCCCCTTACTTGGGGCCCTCAGCAGGCTACACTAGCTGCCTTTTGCCCTTCCGTTGTCTCCTGGTCCTCACAGAGCCTCTACCTTCCTTACCCATGCACTTTTTCCTACCGTTTGCAAGTGGATTGCTCCTTGGGTCCCTCATCACAATCAGTTGCGTGGGTCCCTTGTCTGGGGGCTTGTCTTCGGTCATGGATCTTGCCCTACAGTAAACCCACCATGATCCTCGCAGTGCCTTTTCATCCCCTTCCTCCTGTTCCCCTTCCCTTGTCTCACATCTTTTGCCAGGTCCCTTGCCCTGGATTCAAATATGAGCCAGAGCGCCTTATGGGAAACAGAGCTGTGCCCTTCACCTGGGCCCTTTGCTCTCCCTGGGTGCTTGGTCCAGCACCAGGAACCCTGAAACCTCAAGGTGGCCCTGGACTAGAGCCTGACTTTCCCCTGCTGGATCCCCTGCCTTCCCTCCCAAATCTTTCCAGTGTCCTGAGCCCCCTGTCCAAGCCCTGGCCATTGGCCTCCCTTTTCCTTGCCCTGGCTGCTCGCTTGAGCATCTGATGGCCCTTCTTGCTCACTGCTTTTCTGGGCATTGTGTGAAGGCCCCTTTGTTGGGATACTTCTCTGCTCCCCTTGGACTTCCTGTACCTCAGTACCCTAGTGCAGCCCCACCTTCCCGGCCCAGCATTTCCTGCTCTTCCCTGGCCTGGGCCCTCCTCTAGGTCCCTTACCTTGGCTCCTTGCTGGGGTCCTGGCCCCAACCCCACCCACACATTTCTGGAGCCCTTCAGGCTGGACCCTCCTTTGGCCCTCCTGTTATTTCTGTCTCTGCCATGCACACTTTCCTCATTCCCTTCCCAGGATGCTCACCTGGGCCAGGCGACTTGACCTGGCCTCTTGGCCCTGGGGGCTCCCTTTCAGAAAATGTAGCACTGCCCCTTGATTGAGCCCTTTGTCCTCCCTCAGCACGGGCCATCCTCCTGATCCCTGACACCCTGCAGTGGACTAGGGCCTTGAGTCCTTCTCCTCCTGTGCCACCCACTCCACTTTCTCCCCTGCCACTACTCCTCTCTGTGTTTCTTTTCGTTCACCCAGGCCCAGGTGCTAGCACTTGGATCTCCATTACTGGGCCTGGCTCCTTGCTTGAGACACTTGCTACACTTCTTGAGAACCCTTTTCCTGTCCCTTGTTTTTGGGCACCTATTTCCAGCCCCTTCCTGTGCCTCCCCTCTGATAACCTCATTTTGTGGTATGCTGGCACTACCCAGACCCTTTGCTACCCCTGCTTCTCCCTAGCCTATGCTGCTCAAATGGGTCCTGGCAGCCTGACCCACCCCACACTACCATACACCAGGTATCCTTTCACAATACCCTCTTTGGCCTCTCCTTTGGTCCAGGTTCGTCTCTGAGGATCTACTCATTTGGGGCAGAATGCTCCCTATGGGAAACACAGCCCTGCCAATCGCATGACTCCCCTTCACTGCCTGAAACTTGTGGCCTGACAGTTAACATGAGACTTGCTCCAACACAGCCATGAATGATCCCCTCCCTTCTCTCCCCTACCCTCTGGCCTTGCATGCTGCCCCTACCCCAACCCAGCCTTCCCTAACACAGGCCCTTCGTGCTCCTGTCCCTGGATCTGGGCCTACTCACCTGTCTTGTGCACTTCTTTGAGCCATTGAGCCCCTGACATTTCCCTCATGTCCCTTTGCGTAGTGTAGAGTCTCTTCATGTTGGGTCTGAATTGGGAGCCCCTTGCTTGTGCCTGCCAGAGGGCTACCCTAGGTGCCCCTTGAACTTCCCTCTGTCTCTTGGCCCTTGTACATCTCATCCTTCCCATCCCCTCACAAATTCCCTTGGTGCTCATGAGTCTTCTGCTCCATCAGTCCCTCGTCCTAGGTTGGCCAGGTGGATACCTTGTCTCAGCACCTGGCTGCTGTCCTGGCTCTGCTGCCACCATACACCTACCACAATCTCTGGCCGTGCCCTCTCATAGCCATCCTTCTAGCCCCCTTCCATAGCCAGGCTTTCTTGGCCAGGTCCCTCTTCATGGATTCTCATCTGGAGCAGGGGGCCTTATGAAAAAGAGAGCCCTGCCTCTCTCCTGGGCCATTTACTCTCTCTGGGTGCTTGGGCATTCACCAGGAACCCTGACACCTGTTAGTGGCACTGGGCCTGGAGCCTAACTGTAACCTGCTGGATCCCCTACCTTCTCTCCCAAGCCTTGTCCACTGTCCTATGCCCTCTGCCCAAGCCCTGGCCCTTGGCACTCCATTTCCTTGCCTGGGTCCATGCTTGAGCCTCTGGTGGCCCTTCTTTTCCTTTCTTTTCTGGGCTTTGTCTGAGGGCCCCTCACTGGAGCCGCTTCTCCCCTCCCCTTGGCTTCCATGTAAAGAAGTACCCTAGGGCACCCACTCCTTATTAGCCCTGCCTTTCCCTGCTCTCCCCTGGCCTGGGCCCTTCCCTAGGTCCCTTGTCTTAGCTCTTTCCTGGGGTCCTGGAACCCACCCCACCCAGACACATCCTGAGGCACTTGAGTCTGTCCCCTCCTTTGGCCCTCTTCTCGTTTCTATCACTCCCAGCCCCACTTTCCTGATCCCTTTTCCAGGATGCTCATCAGGCCAGGTACTTGACCTAGCCTCATGGCCCTGTGGGTTCCCCTTGGGAAAATGTAGCCCTGCCCCTTGTCTGGGCCCTTTGGCTTCCCTCAGCCCATGCTCTGCTACCCAATCCTGACACCCTGCTGTGGATCTGGGCCTTAAGCCTTCATCCCATTTTGCCTCCTGCTAATATTTCTCACGTCCCTCCCCTCCCCATCCATATCCATTTTCATTCACCCTGCCCCATGTCCTAGCACTTGGCTCTCCATAACTATGCACAGCTCTTTGCTTAAGCCCCTGACAGCACTTCTTGAGGATACTTTCCCTCCCTTGGTTTCAGGACTCTTTTTATAGACCCCATCCTTTGCGTACCCTCTGTTCCACTGGTGCTATGGTATCCTGGCACTCCTTGGACCCTTGCTTTCCCTGCTTCTCCCTAGTCTGGGCTCCATGAATGGGTTCAGGCTTCCAACCAACCACCCCACAACCTCCATATGCCAGGTATCCCCTCAGAGTGCCCTCTTTTGATTCTCATTTGGTCCAGGTCCCTCTCTGAGGATCTACTCACCTGGAAAGTGGAGCCATATTGGTTGGCCTCTGCACCCTTAAGGTTTCCTATGGAAAATACTGCCCTGCCTCTTGCCTGAGTCCCCTTTGCTGCCTGAAACTTGAGGCCTGGCAGTTAACAAGTGACATGCTTCAACCCATCCCTGAGAGATCCACTCCCATCCCTGACCTGCCCTCTGGCCTTGCATGCTGCCCCAACCCCAACCCAGCCCTCCCTAACCCTGACCTTGCGCTTCATTACCTGGGCCTGTTGCTCACATGAGCCTCTGAAAGTATTCCTAATGTCATCTAGTGTAGCATAGAATCTCTCCCTGTTGGGTCTTACCTGGGGACCCCTTTCTTGGGAACCTAGCCAGTGCTCCAACAGGTGCCTGTTGCGCTTTTCTCTGTCTCCTCATCTTTGCAACGCCCTTCCTCCCTTTCCCCTTGTGGTTTCCCCTGGCGCTTGCAGGTCTCCTGATCCTTGGGTCACTCATCCATGTTTGGTCAGGTAGGTCCTTTGCCTGGGAACCTGGGTCCTGGATCTTGCCCCCCCTCAAGGACCCAATGAGACCCCCCCACACCATCCTCCTGGCCTGCCTTCACTTGCCAGTCCTCCTTTGCCAGGTCCCTGTCACTGGATTCTCATCTGAGCCAGGGCGCCTTATGGGAAATTGAGTCCTGCCCCTTGCCTGGGCCCTTTGCTCTCTCTGGGCCTTTGGTCCTGTACCTGGAACCCTGGCACCTGGCAGTCTATTTGGGCTAGGAGCCTGCCTGTAATCTGCTGGATCCACTGCCATCCCTCCAAAGACTTGTCCACTGTCCTGAGCCCTCTGCCCAAACCCTGGCCCTTGGATCGCCATTCCCTGGCCTGCCTCCTCGCTTGAACCTCTGGGGGCCTTCTAGCTCCGTGCTTCCCTGGGCTTGGACTGCAGACCTTGCTGGGGCCAGTACCCTACTCCCCTTGGCTTTCCTGAACCTCAGAATCCTTCTGTCACCCGCCTGCCCAGCCTTGCCCTTCCCTGCCCTTTCCTGGCCTGGGCTCTCCTGTTGGTCCCTAGCCTGGGATCTTTTCTGGACTCCTGGCCCACACCCCATCAAGACTCTTCCTGTGGCCTTTCATGCTGTACCCTCCTTCATCCCTCCTGTTGTCCCTGTCCCTGCTGAGCCCCCTTTCAAGATCCCTTTCCCAGGATGCTCACCAGGTCCAGGGGACTGGAACTTGGTGTTTGGCCCTGTGGGTTCCCTTTGGGAAAACGTAGCTGTGCCCCTTGCTTGGGACTTTGGACTCTGCCCAGGCACTGATCCTCGATCCTGACACTCAGCAGTGAACCTGGGCCTTGAGTCCTCCTCTCCCTGCATCATCCACTACCCTACTCTCTTTTTCCCCCTCCCCAGTGCTGTCTGTTTTCATAGGACCCAGGACTGGGTCCCGGCACTTGGCTCCCCATTCTTGGGCCTGGCTGCTTGCTGGAGGCCCTGGTTGCCTTCTTGAGGACCCTGCCCTTGTTCCTTGATTTCAGGCCCCTTGCTTGTTCCCCTCCTGTTCCTCCCTTCTGTTCCCCTTGTACTGTGGTATTTTGTGAATGCCAGGACTCTGCAGCAGTATTCAAGATCCCCTTGTCAACCAGGTGGGAAGTGTCTCCGGACTATAGGGCAAGTCCCCTCTCCCCTGGCTGCAGCATTATATGAGCTCCATCAAAAACCAAATGGGCGGGGCTCCGGCCTGGTGTTAGGATTCCCCTCTACACTGGCTGCAGCGGTATACAACTCCCCCAGACACCTAGGTAAGAGGAGTCTCCCACATGGATGGGCAAGTCCCTTCTACTCTGGCTAAGGCTGTATACAAGCTTCCCTGGAAACCCATGTTGGAGGGGTCTGGAAGGGCGAACCCCTCTACTTTCGCTGGTGCCCTATTGAATTCCCCTGGACACCCAGGTCAGAGGGTTCCCCACTTGCAGGGGTTAAACTCTCTGCCCTGACTGTGGTGGTATATGAGCTCCCAGGGGACACCCTGGTGGGAGGGGTCTCCCAACTGGAGGAGCAAATTTCCTTTACCATGGCTTTGAAGGTATAGGAGCTCCCCAGACACCCAGGTTGGAGGGGTATCTCCCCTGGAGGGGCGAGTCCCTGCTACCCTGGCTGCTCAGATATATGAGTACCCATCCGCCAACACCCAGGTGGGAGGGGTCTCCCGCTTAGAGTGGTGAGTCCATTCTTCCCTGGATATTGCAGTATAGGAGCTCCCCTGACATCAGGTTAGAGTGGTTTCTTGACTGGAGGGGCAAGTTCTCTGCGGCAGTAAAGGAGCTCCCCTTGAACACCCAGAGGTAGTGGTTTCCCTCCTGGAAGGGTAATTCCCCTCAACCCTAGCTGCAGTGTTATGGGAATTCCTGCCACCTCAACTACATCCAGGTGGGAGGGGTCTCCCGCTTGGAGCAGCTATTCCCCTATACCATGGATGAGGAGGTATACAAGCTCACCCAGACACCCAGGTGGGAGAGGTCTACCGCCTGGTCCAGCTATTCTCTTCTACTTTGGATGGTGCCATATAAGAGCTCCCAGGACACCCAGGTGGGAGGGATCTCCCTCCTGCAGGGGCAAGTCCCATAACCCTGGCTGTGGCAGTATGTGAGCTCACCCTGACACCCAGGTGGGAGGGGTCTCCTGCCTTGAGGGGTGAGTCTCCTCTATTTTGGGTAGTGGCATATAAGACCTCCTAGAAACCCTGACAGGAGTGGTCTCCCTGATTGTGGCAGTATTTGAGCTCACCCTGGACAACCAGGTGGGAGGAGTCTCCTGCTTTGTGCAACAAGTTCCCTGTACCCTGGCTTCGGCAGTATACAAGCTCCCCCAGACATCCAGGAGGGAAGTGTCCCCCGCATGGAGGGGAAATTCCCCTCTACCCTGGCCTAGGCGATATACAACTTCCCCCTGACACACAAGTGGAGGGATCTCCCACTTGCAGTGGAGCCTCCCCTCTACTTTGGATGGTTCCCTATAAGAGCTCCCTGGATAACCAAGTGGGAGGGTTTTGCTGCCTGCAGGGGTGAACTCCTCTACCCTAACTGTGGCAATATAGGAGTTCCCCCAGAAACCCTGGTGAAACGGGTCTCCCACCTGTTGGAGAGAGTCCCCTCTACCCTGGCTGCAGCAGTATTTGAGCTCCCCCCACAACCAGGTGGGAAGGGTCTCTGACAGGAGGGGCTAGTCCCCCTCTACCCTGGATGCAGAGGTATACAAGCTCCCCCAACACCAAGGTAAGAGGGTTGTCCCTCCTGGAGTGGCAAGTTCCTGCTACCCTAGTTGCGGCAGTATAGGAGTCCCACCTCCCAACACCCAGGTGGGAAGGGTCTCTCCACTGGAAGGGGGAGTCCCTGCTACCCTGGCTCTAGTTGTATTGGAGCTCCCACCCCCATACTCAGGTGGGAGTGAATGATGCCTTGAGGGGGTAGTCCCCTCTCTCCTGGCTTTGACGATATAAGAACTCCCCCTGACACTAAGGAGGGAGGGGTCTCCCGCCTGGAAGGGCGAGTGCCAGTACCCTGGCTTCAGTGATATAGGAGCTCCCCATGACACCCAGGTGGAAGGGCTCTCCTGCCTGGATGGGAGAGTCTCCTCTACCATGGATTTGTCAGTAAAAGGGCTCCCCCGAGCCCAGATTGGAAGGCTCTCCTGACTGGAATTGCAAGTCTGTTATTCTTTGGCTGCAGTGGTGTACATGCTCCCACTGTACACCCAGGTGGGAGGGGTTTCCCGACTGGAGGGGCAAGTCCCCTCTACCCTGGCTTTGGCGGTATATGAGATCTCTGGTTCACCTAGGTGGGAGGGGTATCCTGCTTAGAGGGGAAAGTTTCCTCTCCCCTGGCTACGATGGTATATGAGCTCCCTCTGATACCCAGGTTGGAGGGGTATCTTGACTTGAGGGGCGATTCCTCTGTACCCTGGTTTGGCGAATTCAAGCTTCCCCCAATACCCAGGTGGAAGGAGACCCTCTATGGTGGCTGCAGTGGTATAGGATATCAACTGGACACCCACCTGAGAGAGTCTTCCACATGGAGGGGCAAGTCCCCACTATCCAGAATGTAGTGATATACAAGCTTCCCCTCACACCCAGGTGGGAGGGGTCTCCCGCCTGGAGGGGAGAGTCCCCTCTGCATTGGCTTGTGCCTATAAGTGCTCCCTGGTCAACCAAGTGGGAGGTGTCTCCTGCCTGTAGTGGCGAACATCTCTACACTGGCTCTGGTAGTATAGGAGCTTCCCCCAACACCCAGGTGGGAGGGTTCTCCCGCCTGTAGGGGTGATTTCCCTCTACTCTGGCTGCAAAGGTATAGGAGCACCCCAGAACCCAGGTGGGAGGAGTCTTTCCCCTGGAGGGGCGAATCCCTGCTACCCTGGCTGGAGCGGTATAGGAGCCCCCACTCCAGGATACCCAGGTGGTGGGGTCTCCTGCCTGGAAGGTCGAGTCCCCTCTACACTGGCTGCAGTGGTACACCAGTTTCCTTCAATTCCCAGGTGGGAGGGGTCTGCCACCTGGATGGGTGAATCGCCTGTACCATGGCTGCTGGGGTTTATAAGCTCCCTTGATATGCAGGTGGGAGGCATCCCTTGCCTGGTGGGTCGTGTCCCCTCTACCATGGCTCAAGCTGTATATAAGCTTCAAAAGACACCCACATGAGAGGGTTCTTCTCACTGGAGGAGCGAGTCCACTCTACCCTGGCAACAGCAGTATAGGAGCACCCCTGTAATGCAGTTGGGAGGGGTCACTTACTTAGAGTTGTGAGTCCCCTCTAACCTGGCTTTGGCAGTGTATAAGCTTCCCCAGACACCCAGGTGGAAGGGGTCTCCAGCATAGAGGGGCAAGTACCCTCTATTCTGGCTCAGGTGGTATAGGAGCTCCTCCTGAAATCCAGGTTAGAGGGGTCTCTTGACTGGAAGGGCGAGTCCTCTATTTCCTGTCTGCTCAGCATTCGAGATACTCTGGACACACAGGTGGGAGGGGTCTCCCCCCTAGAGGGGCGAGTCACCTCTCCCTGGCTGCAGCTATATATGAGCCCCCCCAACAGCAGGTGGGAAGGGTCCTCCGCCTGGAGCAATGAGTCCCCTCTACACTGGCTGAGAGTGTGTACCAGTTACCCAAGAAACCCAGGTGGGAGGAGTCTCTTGCCTGGAGGGGCAAGTCCCCTCTATTCTGGCTGCTGTGATTTAGGAGATTCCCCCCCATACCCAGACAGGAGGGGTCTCCCACCTGAAGGGGCGAGTCCCCTCTACCGGGCTAAGGTGTTATAGGAGTTACCCCATTATCAAGTGGAAGGTGTCTTTCATCTGGAGGTGCGAGTCACCTCTAAACCTGGTTGCTGGGGTATATGAGTTCCTACTGACACGCAGGTGGGAGGGGTCTTCCGCCTGGAGAGGCAAGTCCCCTCTACCCTGGCTAAGGCGTTATAGGAGTTTCCCCCATTTCAAGTGGAAGTCTGTGCAAGTCGCCTCTACTCTGGCTGCTGGGGTATATGAGCTCCACTTGACACCCAGGTGAGAGGAGTCTTTTGCCCAGAGGGAAAAGTTACCTCTAATCAGGCTGTGGCAGTATACAGTTCCCCCAGATACCCAGGTGGGAGGGGTCTCCTGGTTAAAGGGGTGACTCCCCTCTATCCTGGCTGCTGTGATATAGGAGCATCCCTGACACTGTGGTAGGAGGAGTCTCCCGCCTAGAAGGGGGAGAGTCACTTATACCCTTCCTGCAATGGTGTAGGAGCTCACTAGGACATCCAGGTGGAAGGGTTCTCTCACCTGAAGGGTAGAGTCCTCTGTACCCTGGCTGTAATGGTGTATGAGCTCCCAGAGACATCCAAGTGTGACGGGTTTCCCACCTAGAGGGACGAGTTCCATCTATCCTGACTGTGGTAGCATATGAATTCCCCTGACACCAATGTGGGAGGTGTCTCCTGCCCAGAGGGGCGAGTCCCCACTACCGTGGCTGCAGCAGTATACTAGCTCCCCTCCCCAAACCAGATGGGAGGGGTCTCCTGCCCGAAGGGTCCAGTACCCTGTACCCTGGCTGCAGTGGTATACTAGCTTTCCCTGACACACACGAGGGAGGGTTCTTCTGCCTGGAGAGCTGAGAACTCTCTACCCTGGCTGTGGCAATATACAACATCCCCATGACACCCTGGTGGGATGTGTTCTCACTTGGTGCCGCAAGTACCCTCTACCCTGGCTGCAGTGGTATATGAGCTCACCTTAATACTCAAGTCGGAAGGGTTTCCCTTCTGGAGGGTAAGTCACCTCTACCCTGGCTAAGGTGGTATACAAGCTCCCTGAGACACCCCAGAAGGGGTTTCCTGCCTGGAGGCAGGAGTCCCCTCAACCCTGGCTGCTGCAGTGTAGGATCTTGCTGACACCCAGCTGAGAGGAGTCCCCTGCCTGACACTGCCTGTGGAAGTATAGGAGATCCCACTGACACCCAGTTGGGAGGGGTCTCCTACCTCTAGGGGCAAGTCCCCTCCACCCTGGCTCTGGAGATTTAGGAGCTGACCCCACACCCAGGGGGGAGGGGTCTCTTGTATTGAGGGGCAAGTCCCCTCTACAGTGGTTGTGGCGGGAAAAGAGCTCCCACTGACAACCAGATGAAAGGGGTCTCCTGCCTGGAGAGAGGAGTCTCTGCTACCCTGGATGCAGCTGTATACCTGTCATGCTGCAACACCCAGGTGGGAGTTTCTCTCACCTGGAGGGGTGAGTCCCTGCTACCCTGGCTTCAGTGGTATATGAGCTCCCCTTGCACTCAGGTGGGAGGGGTCTTCGCCTGGAGAGGCGAGTCCCCTATAACCTGGCTGTGGCGGTCTACAAGATCCCCCAGACACTGAGGTTGGGGGGGTCTCTCTACCCTGGTGGTGGCAGTATACAATCTCCCACTGACACCCTAGCGGGAGGTGTCTCTCGCCTGTGCAGCAAGTACCCTCTACACTGGCTTCAGTGGTATATGAGTTCCCCACACGCCCATGTGGGAGGGATCTCCCATCTGGGGGGGAAAGTCGCCTCTACCCTGGCTAAGGTGGTATACAAGTTCCCTGAGACACCCAGTTAGAAGGGGTGTCCCGCCTGGAGGGGCAAGTCCTCTACCCTGGTTGCTACAGTACAGGAGCTCTCTTGACACCCAGTTGGGAGGAGTCTCCCCCCTGAAGTGTAGAGTCCCCTGGACCCTGCCTGTTGTGATATAGGAGCTCCCACTGACACCCAGGTTTTAGGTGTCTTCTGACTGGAGGGGTGAGTCCCCTCCACCCTGGCTTTGGAGATATAGGAGCTCATCCTCGCATGCAGGAGGGAGTGGTCTCTTGCCTTGAGGGGTGAGTCACATGTACAATGGTTACAGCTGGACAAGAGCTCTCCCTTACAACCAGGTAAAAGGGGTCTCCTGCTTGGAGAGAGGAGTCTCTGCTACCTTGGCTGCATCTGTATACATGTCCTGCTCCAACACCCAGGTGGGAGGGGTCTCACACTTGGAGGGGCAAGTCCCCACTTCCCTGGCTAAGGAGGAATTCAAGCTTGCCCTGGCATCAAGATAGGGGGGATCTCTAACCTGTAGGGGCGAGTCGGCTCTCCCCTGGCTGCTGCTATATAGGAGCTCCCCGAGACACCCAGGTAGGAGGCATCTCCTGCCTAGAGGTGTGAGTCCCTTCTACCCTGGCTGCAGTGGTGTAAGAGCTCCCCTGACACCCAGGTGGGAGGGTTTCTGTGGCAAGGAGGGTTGATTCCCCTCTACCCTGCCTATGGCATTATATGAGCTGCCCCCCACCATACCCACGTGGGAGGGGTCTCCAATATGGAGAGGCGAGTCCCTCTACCCTGGCTGCTAAAGTAAATGAGCTCCCCCTGACATCCTGGTGGGAGGGGTCTCCTGCCTAGAGGGGCAAGTACCCTGTACACTGGCTAAGGTGTTATACAAGCTCCCGGTGACACTCAGTTGGGAGAGGTCTCCTTCCTGGAGGGGCGAGTCCCCACTACCCTGGATACAGTGGTATATGAGCTCCCCCACCCACAACCAGGTGGTTAGCATCTCCCGCCTGGAGGGGCGAGTCCCTTCTATCCTGGCTCTGGCAGTATACTACATCCCCCTGACACCCAGGCGGGAGGGGTATCCCGCCTGGAGTGGCGAGTTTCCCCTACCCGTGTTGTGGCAGTATAGGAGCTCCCCTGGACACCCAGGTGGAAGGGGTCTCTACCCTGGAGGGGCACATCCCCTCTACCATGGCTATGGTGGTATAAGATCACCCCCTGACACACAGTTGGCAGACGTATTCTGCCTGGAGGGTCAAATCCCCTCTACCCTGGCTGTGGCAGTATGAGTACTCCCCATGACACCCAGGTAGTAGGAGCAGCAAATAACCTCTACCCTAGCTGTGGAGGTACACAAGCTTCCTCAGAAACCCAGGTGGGAGTGGTCGCCTGCCTGGAGTGTTGAGTCCCCTCTACCCTGGCTTTGGTGGTATACAAGCTCACCCTAGCAGCCAGATGCAAGGGTTCTCACCTGGATGGGCAAGTCCCCTCTACTTTAGCTGATGCCATATAAGAGCTCCCAGGACACCCACGTGGGAGGTGTCTCCCCACTAGAGGGGTGAGTTCCCTCTACCCTGGCTGCGAAGGTATATGAGCTCCATTCAACACCGAGTTGGGAGGGGTCTTCACCTAGAGAGGTGAGTCCTCTGTAACCTGGCTGTGGCAGTATACAAGATGCCCCAGACACCTAGGTGGGAGGGGTCTCCCTCCTGGTGGCATGAGTACCCTCTACATTGTTGGAGCTGTGTACTAGCTCCTCTGACACCCAGTTGGGAGGCATCTCCTGTCTGGAGGGGCGAGTCCTCTCTACCCTGCCTGTGGAATAATAGGAGTTCCCCCAGACACCCAGGAGTGAGGTGTCTCCTGCTTGGCTGGGCAAGTGCCCTCCACTCTGCATGTGGAGGTATTTGAATTCCCTCAGACATCCAGGTGAAAGGGGTCTCCCACCTGGAGGGGCGAGTGCCTGTTACCCTGGCTGCAGCTGTATAGGAGCCTCCTCTACAAGCCAAGGTAGGAGGGGTCTATTTCCTGGAGGGGCAAGTCCCCTATATATGGGCTGAGGCAGAATACAAGCTAACCTGGACACCAAGGTGGGAAGAGTCTCTCACCTGGAGGAGCCAATCTTCTCTACCCAGGCTGCAGAGATATAAGAGCTCCCACAAACAACCATGTCCCTTTTCATTCACCTAGGCACAGGTGCTAGCACTTGGCTCTCCATTTCTGGGCCCAGCTCCTTGCTTGAGCCCCTGAGCCCTTCTTGCTCAGTGTTTCCCTGGGCTTGGTGTGTGGGCCCCTCTCTAGGGCTGCTTCCCTGTTCCCTTGGATTCCCTGTACTGCAGTACCCTAGTGCAGCCCCACCTTACTAGCTCTGCCCTTCCCTTCTCTCCCCTGACCTGGGCCTCCCCCAGGTCCCTGACCTTGGATGCTTGCTTGTATTCTGGCCCACATTGCACCCATACCTATCCTCTTGCCCTTCAGGCTGTGCCCTCTTTGTACCTCCTGTTGTCCTAGTTGCTGCCAGGCCCCTTTTCCTGATCCCTTTCCAGGATACTCACCCAGGCCAGGAGACTAGACCTGGCCTCATGGTGCCACTTGCTCCATTTTGTTAAATGTAGCCCTTCCCCTCATAGGCCATTGGCCTCCCTCAGCCCGAGTCCTGCTCCCAGACACTGACACCCTGCAGTGGGCCTTGGCCTTGAACCTCCCTCCTTTGCATCACCAGCTCTCTCCCTTGCCTCCCTCCCCTCACCAGCCCTGTCCGTTTCATATGCCCTGGCCCTGGCCCTTGCATTTGGCTCTCTGTTCCTAGGCCTGGCTCCTTGCTGGAGATCCTGGCCATGCTGCTCGAGGACCTTGCTCATGTACCTTGTTTTCCTGCCCCTTACTCGGGGCCTTAATATGCCTCCCCTGTGTTTTACTTCTGCTGTGGTATCCTGGCACTGCCTGGACCCTTCCTACTACTGCTTCTGCCTAGACTGGGCTCCTTGATGGTCCTTGCTCCCCACCAACTCCCCCCCATATCCGGATGAAAGGCATTTCCTCACAGTCCCATCCTTTGGCCCTCCTTTGCTTCTGATCCCTCTCTGAAAATCTACTCACCCAGGGCAGACTACTGGCCTCTATGTCCTGAAATTTCCTTATGGAAACACAGCCCTGACCCTCTCCTGATTTCCCTCACTGCCAGAAACCTGAAACCTGCAGGGAAAGTGTGCTTTGCGCCAGACATGCCCTGCACCATTAACGAATATGGCAGGGGTCCGATAGACACACTTAACTGTATATGATGCACAGGACCCAGCGCTTCAGGAGTACTCAGCTGCTGCAAGCCCCAAAATGAACCAGAAATATATTAATGTTAAATCCCAATAGGGGGCCATAGGGTGTACACTCCACAAGGACATGTCACCCTGGTTCCAAGCCACACATTGTGAGCCACCAACAGGAAGGGACACAGAGCCCCATGCACCAAGGCAGCCAACAAAAACACAAGTGGTTCAGCTACTATACACAATTAGATTAGGTTCCCACCTTTCAAAAGGAGAAAGCCACGCAGACAAAGAGCAACATCTAGGTGAGCACAATGTGGCTGCCACACCACCACCTAGAGGAAACTTGGCCTCCAACCATGGCAGATGGCCCATCCTGAGATTGACATAGGTACCTTTTATGTAAATGATGTCCCAAGACATCAATCTTGCTAAGAGTTACATTAGATTTGAAAGTTGGAGAATCCCAGCAGCCAAGATCTTATACCAGGTGATAACAAAAAAATTCCTGCATCTTAATGTGCCAGAGGATTTATGTACACTCCCCTTCCCTAAATGACAGATCTTCCCAGGGGCTTTGGATACCATCCTTGGGACACTACTGGACTCTGACTTTAAAGCCCATATCTATCAAGAAAAATGTCAAATACTTTGGTTACCATCTGACTCAGCAACAGAAAAGACAATAGCCGCTGGTCCTCAAAAGAAACAGGAAATCTATTCAATTCCATTCCTTTCAACTTGCCATCAGACTAAAGAATTCTTGGGGGCTACCAGATTCAACCATATATGGATCCCAAAATTTCAGTTATAGCAAACACATCCGTGAAACCAAAAATGGGGGAGAATGGGATGCTTTAATATGGGGACCACCTAAGCAAAAGACCTTTGAGGACATTAAATAAGAATGCTTAGTGCATCTGGACTAGTGCTCCCTGAACTCACAAAGCTTTACTTTCTGTACATTCAGGAATAGTCTGGAATGGCTGTAGGAGTTTTGATATGGACATCTGTCCAAAGAGCTGGGCTCTGTAGCCCAAGGCTGGCCACCTTGTTTATGGGCCCTTGCAGCCACAGATCTTGTGGTATTGGAAGCTGATAAATTGGCTATGGGACAAATATTGGTTTTCAGAGTTCCTCATCCTGGGTTGACATTGTGGAGTACAAAGAACAATATTGATTGACTAATGGTCAATACCAGGGCATGTTATGTGAAAACCCAAGTATCCACGTGGAAGTCATCCAGACTCTGAACCCAGCAACCTTGCTTCCCATTGGACCTGGACAACCTGATCACAAATGTATTAAAGTCATGAATGAAATGTTCTCCAGCAGGCCACACCTGGCAGATTAGCCTTCAAGTATTCCACCCTAATGTGGAGTACTTCACAGATGGAAACAATTTTATAAAAGATGGGATATGTTTTGCTGGATATGCAGTGGTCATTCTGGACTCCACTGTTGAGGAAGAACCTCTGCCTCAAGGAACCTCAGCACAAAAAGCAAAATTTATTGCTTTGACTCAGGGACCTCAATTGATAGCAGGATTCTGTGTGGATATTTACATAGACTCAAAATATGTGCTCACTACCCTTCATATTCATAGGGCCTTATATAAGGAAGAGGGGCTCATTAACTCAGGAGGAAAAAAAGGCATGATGTATGGGCAAGAAATTCATAAAATTTTGGATGCACTGTGGGCTCCCAGGAAAGGTGTGATTATACATTGCCAAGGTCATTGAAAAGGAAACATTGTGGTTTCTAAGGGCAACTGGAGAGTGGACAGAGAGCCCAGGGAACTCTGCAAAAAATGAGAAGAAAATACAGTCCCAGGTTTAAAGGCTGCCCTTCTGCATGGCTGACTATTTAACAGAATGGGAGCAAACTTACTCCCAACATGAACATAAATTGTTTAAGATTGAAAAAGAAAATTTTCTCCCAGGAGGATGATGGAGATATTGTAATGGCATGAATAGCCAACCTGGAGAATCTAGACCCAGCCTTTATCAAACAGTTCCACAGGAGAACATGTTGGACATACAGCACTTGAGATATTTCTGAGTCATTATTTCTATGACCTCTGGCTCAAAATCTTCATTTGGATATTCTGAAAATAATGTGAGGTGTGCTTACAACAATCTTTGTTAGGATCCAGACCTCCCAACAATCCTTGTTAGGAGCCAGAGCTCCCACCAGGAATCCAAACTATAGGAGTAGCACCTTTTGGAGACTTGGAAGTAGACTTCACTGAACTACCATGCCACAGGGGTATAAGTAACTTTTGTTTTTTGTGTGTTCCTACTTTTACTGGGTGGAAGCCTTTCCCACCTGCCCTGAAAAGGTAAGGGAGATAACCAGGATGCTTCTCTGGGAAATGATTCCAGATTGTTTATCCCAATAACTATTTGCTCAGACAATGGGCCAGCTTTTGAGCAGAGGTGATATGATTACTGACAAAGAGTTTAAACATCAGATTGAAGTTACATACTGCCTATATGCTGCAGAATTCTGGTAAAGTTAAAAGGATGAACAGGACTTTAAGTTTCAATTGGGTAAGCTGTGTCAGGAGACTCACTTATATTGTGATGAACTTCTCCTTAATACACTATTGAGGATTAGATTCACTACCACTATGAGGACTGGATTCTCTCCTCATAAGATAATGTACATGAGACCCCCTTTTGTTAGGAGACTATTGGTAGACTTAATAGAGATAGGAGAATTCACCCTGAGAAGACATCTTCAGGTCTTAGGGAAAACTTTGCGTGTTTTCAACCAATGAGTTGGAGAAAGTTTGCCACTTAGTTTGACCACAGTAGCACTCTACTTCAAGCCTGGAGATTGATTCTGGTTCAAAGAATAGAATATTCAAACACTTAAAGTTCTTTGGAAGAGCCCTTTCCCTATTATTTAATCCACCCCAACTGCAGTCAAGTTTGAAGAAATAGGTCCCTTGATTGACTTCAACAGACTCAAGCCTGCAGCTGTGGACTGGGAGTGAACTCCATATTCTGCTACTCCCTTGAAGGTGACTCTCTAGAAAAACAGGAGCACTAGAGAAGTTTGAGGGTTAGAAGGACGACAGCCCTGCTTCACTCACTCTGGAAGCTGATTGGTGTATGCACAGCCAAAGGTCGAGGAGTCTACGACCCTGCTTCAGCCACATGGGAGGGACTGGCTGATCAATGCACTGTGAAAGATAAACTTCCCACTCGGAGCAATGTATGCTTTCAACCCCTAAGATAACACTTATACTATAATGCATTGGTACTCCCTTGCTTTTAGATATATACATAATTCTCTGGGTTTTGCTACTGGTTTGAAAACAGTAACTCCTACTGACTGGACACTGGGTAAAAAAATAATTTATACTTTTTTATCTTGCTTATATAAATTTTCTAGGATTTGTTTGCTGTTGTTAGTTTTGCTTTGTTAATTTATGCTGTTTAACCTATGATAACCAAAATGTTAGTCTATTATTTAGTTTGGTTTCCTTTGATAACCTTAAGAGGTTCTCTTCTACTCTTATTCCAACCATGGAGATCATGTGAACCATATGTCAAGACAATCCACTATAACCAAGAGGTTGTAAAACATATATTTAGGACCTGTCCTGTCAGAGAAATGAAATGGATGGATGACTGTTTGGAAATACCAAAGAAGTCCATTGGGGAGTAATTTGATTTAGGAAGTCACCGATCTTGGGGTGAAGACAAATGGCCACCCCAGAGGATCATTGCCAATTATGGTCCCACTACCTGGGTACAATATGGAGTTGGAGTTATAGAACTCCTATTTACCTGTTAAACAGAATTATTCACTTACAAGCTCTACTAGAAATTATTATTAATCAGACTGCCCCTGTCTTTGACCTCCTAGCCACAAAACAGACCCAATGTGAGTGGCTAACTATCAAAACCACTTGGCATTAGATTATCTACTGGCTGAGGAAAGAAATATGTGGAGAGTTCAACAGCTCAGATTGTTGCATCCAAATGGATGACAATAGACAAACAGTTAAGAATATAGCCAACAACACAAGAGAACTAGCATATGTGCTAGTGCATACCTAGAATGGCAGTCAACTTTGGGTCCCAAACACGCTTTGGGGAGATGGTTGTCAACCCTTGGTAGATTTAAAAGCTTAACTGCTATAGTGGGAATTCTGCTGTTAACCTGTTTATTGGTTCCATTTTCAGCTCCACTGTGCATTACAACTAATGGGTCCACTATGGAACCTGCTTTTGAAAAGATGACAACAACAAAGGTTTTGACATTATATAAGGCCTTAAGCCAATATAATGGTAATGATGCAATTAAATTTAAAGGATTAATTTATGGGGAGTATCATTAAAGTCTGGAATTTAAGTGACATCTCCTTTCTCCTCAGAAAAGTCTTACCTGGGATTCTAAAGAAATCTTCACCATGGATGATTTTTGGACTGTTAGATAATGAGTCTCTGCAAAATATTTCAATGTACATAAACTTCCAATTTTCCTGTTGCCCTGTTTTACTTGGCCACTGGCCAAGAAGATACCAGCACTCTTGGTTCTGGGCACCCCCTTACTAGTTTTTCACAAATATATACATATAGTATTTTGAATAAATGTAGAAACAAGCTCTCTGTCCTTCAGCTGAGCTTCACAGAGATGTCTACATTTTTGTGATATGTTACCAACTGGGTTCCATGGTAACAACTGGCAGGGAGAGGAAAAATGGGAAAAAGAAACTCTACTTACTCAGGTGTTGTCCTTGAAATGTTAACTTGCTCAAAACAGTAAAAGAAAAAGCTGCTTTTATGTGAACTTTTGCAGACTGTGAACTTCTGAGCCCTTCCCCTTATATGCTGGGTATAAAATTCTGAAACTGCATGAAATAGGGGTTCAGGAGATTGATTGATTACAGCAAAAGCTGTTCCCTCTGAGCCTGGCTGCAGCCAAAGAAAAGTGTTTCCTGCTATGTTCAGTGCCTTGCCTCATTTGACCCTACAACAGTACTGTGCTATTCTAGCATTTCCCGGACTCTCCCCTTCCACTTCTTCTCCCTAGGCTGGGCTCCAAGAATGGAGCACCCAACGACCTCCCCCCAATTCCGGACACAAGGTATCCCCTCACAGTGTCCTCTTTTGGCATTCCTTTGATCCAGGTCCCTCCCAGTATCTAATTTATCTGGGGCAGATGAGTGGAACTGACTAACCTCTGGCCACTGAAGGCCAAGTGCTGACCTTGCCCTGCCTGATCCCATCCCTTCAATGCCCTGCCCTCTTGTCTTGCATGCTACCTCTACCCCAACCAAGCCCTTGTAACCCTGAAATTTTGCTCTCCAATTCCATGACCAGGCCGCTTAACTGAGCCCTGATCACTTTCCTTGTGTCTTGTTGCTTTCCGTGGGGTGTCTTATTGTTGGGAAAGACCTGGGGGCCCCTTACTTGGGTCCCCTATGAGCTTCCCTCCTTACTCTTTGTGCTGCCCTCTGTCTGCTCATCTTAGTACTTCCCCTTCCTCTCTTCCCCTAGCACTTTTCCCTGGTGTGCGGGTTTCCTGCTCCTTGGGATCCTAATCCTCATTTGGGCATGTTGGCCCCAAACCAGGAAACCTTGCTTGGGTCCTAGCTCTTGCTCAACTCCATACCCATCATGACCCTATGCGATGTCTGTGGTCGCTGTCCTCCTGGACTAGTTCCTTGCCAGGCCACCTTGCCTGGTCCCTGGCCCTTAATTCTCATCTGCACCAGGGCATCTCTTGGAAAGAGAGCACTGCCCTTAATTTGGGCCCCTTGCTCTCCCTGGGCCCTTGGTCCTGTACCCATAATGATGACACCTGGCAGGGGCACTGCCACTTGAACCTGGCTTCCACCAACTGGATCCCAGTCTTCCCTCCCAAGCCCTGTCCACTGTCCTGAACTCCCTACCCCAACTTTGGCCCTTAGCTCTCCATTCCCAGGCATAGCTCCTTGCTTGAGCCTCTGGTGGCCATTCTTACTCAGTGCTTCTCTGGGCATTGTCTGAGAGCTCCTCGCTGGGGCTGCTTCCCTTCTCCCCTTGGCTTCCATGTACTACAGTACCCTAGTGCAGGCCTGACTTCCTGTGCCGTCATTCCCTGCTCTCCCAGAGCCTGGGCCTTCATCTAGGTCGCTTGTCTGGGATCCTTGCTTGGATCCTGGCCCCTACCTCACTCATACCGTACCTGCACCTCTTCAGCTTGTGCCCTCCTTCAGCCCTCCAGTCTTCAAATCCTGGCAGCCTAACTTCCCCCACCTCTGTCAACCAGGTATACTCTCACAGTACCATCTTAAGTCCCTCCTTTGGTCCAGATCCCTCTCTGAGGATCTACTCACCTGGCTCAGAGGAGTGCAGTTGGATGGCTTCTCTGCCCTGAATGCTCCCTATGGGAAACACAGCCCTGCCACTCGCCTGAGTCCCCTTCAGTGCCTGAACATCCAGGCCTGGCAGTTAACATGGGACTTTCTCCAACCCAGCCCTGAGCAATCCCCTCCCTTCCCTCCCCTGCTTTTTCTCCTTGCATGCTGCCCCTACTGCAACCCAGCCCTCTCTAACCATGATCCTTTGCACACCATTCCTAGGCCTGGGCATCCACCTGAGCTCTTGATTGCATTACTCATGGCCCTTGACATAGCATGGAGTCTCTTCATATTGGGTCTGACCTGGGGGCCCCTTGCGTGGGCCCACAATCAGGCTCCCCTAGGTGCCTCTTGGCTTCTCCTGGTTCTCCTGGAGGCCCTTTATCCCCTTTCCCTTCTGCTATTTTCTGGCACATGTGAGTCTCCTGTCCTTGGATCCCTCATTAACATTGATTGGGCGGGTCCCTTGCCTGGGTACCTGGCTTTGGTCCTGACTTTCACCCCTCCACGCACCCACCCTGACCCCCAGCTGTGCCTTCCCATCACCCTCAACCTGGCCCCCTTAACCTTTCTGGCCTCCTTTGCCAGGATCTTGGCCCTGGATTTTTATCTGAGTCTGGGTGCCTTGTGGGAAACAATGCCCTGCCCCTCACCTGGGCCCCTTGCTCTCCCTGGTTTCTTGGTCCTACATCAGAAAACCTGAAACATGGAGGTGGCCCTGGGCTGGAGGCTGACTGCCCCCACTGGGATCCCTGCCTTCCATCTCAAATCTAGTCTACTGTCCTGATCCCCCTGGCCATGCCATGGCCCATGGCTCTCAGTTTCCTGGCCTGGCTCCTTGCTTGAGCCTCTGGTGGCCCTTCTTGCTTACTGCTTTTCTGGAAATTTTCTGACAGCCCATCCCTGGGGCTGCCACTCTGCTCCCCTTGGCTTTCCTGTACTGCAGTACCCTAGTGCAGCGCCCTCACCTCCCATGCCAGCATTCCTTGCTCTCCCCTGGCCTAGGTCCTCCTCTAGGTATATTGCTTGGGCTCCTTGCTGGGATTCTGGGCCCCATCCAATCACACCTGACCTGTGGCCCTTCAGGTTGAGCCCTCCTTCGGCCCTCTGGTGGTTTCTGTCTCTGCCAGGCCCGCTTTCCTTATCCCCTTCCCAGGATGCTCACCTGGACAAGGCGACTTGACCTGGAATCTTGGCCCTGCAGGGTCCCTTTGCAAATACATAGCCCTGACCCTTTCTTGTGCCCATTGGCATCCCTCAAGCCAGGCCCTGTTTCTGAACACTGACACTCTGCCGTGGACCTGTGCCTTGAGCTCTCTTCCCCCTGTGCCAGTTGCTTCTCTTTCTCCCCTCTCTTACCTCCCTAACAATGTCCTTTTTCATTCATCCAACTCCTGGTGCTAACACTTGACTCTCCCTTACTGGGCCCAGTTCCTTGCTTGAGGCCCTGGCTGCCCTTCTTGAGGACCCTTTCCATTCCCCTGTTTTCAGGCCTCTTTTTACTGGTTGTATCCTGTCCCTCTCCTCTGTTCCACTGGTGCTATAGTATTCTGGCACAGCCAGTACCCTTCATTTTTACTTCTTCTCCCTAGCCTGGGCTCCTGGAATGGGTTCTGGCTGAAAACCGACCACAACCTCCGTACTCCAGGTATCCCCTCACAGTGCCCTCTTTTGATCCTCCTTTGGTCCAGGTCCCTCTCTGAGGATCTACTCACCTGGGAAGAGGAACCAAATTGGCTTACCTCTGTGCCCTTAAGTTTCCCTAAGGGAAACACAGCCTTGCCTCTTGACTGAGTCCCCTTTTCTTCCTGAAACTTGAGACCTGGCAATTAACATGTGACTTGCTCAAACCCAGCCCTGAGAAATCCCCTCCCTTTCCTCCCCTGCCATCTCGTCTTGCATACTTCCCCTACCCCAACCCAGTCCTCCCTAACCCTGACCCTTTGAACTTCATTCCCTTGGACTGGGCGCTCACATGAGCCCCTGATAGTGTTTCTCATGTCACTTGGTGTAGCATGGAGTCTGACCAGGGGACCCCTTGCTTGGGAGAGCCATCTTGCTCCCCTATTTGCCCATTGCACATTTCTCTGTCTCCTGGTCCTTGCAAAGCCCATCCTCCCCTTCCCCTCATGCTTTCCCCAGGCACTTGCAGGTCTCCTGCTCCTTGGGTCCTTTATCCATGGTCGGTCAGGTAGGTTCTTTGCCTGGAAAGCTGGTTTGGGTCCTGGATCTTGCCCCCACATGCACCCAACAAGACTCCCTGTCGTGTGCACTCCCCTCACCCTCCTCCTGGCCCCCTTCACTTGCCAGGCCTCCTTTGCCAGGACCCTGTACTTGTATTCTCATCTGGCCCAGGGAGCTTTATGATAAACTGAGTCATGCCCCTGGCCTAGGTCTCTTGCACTCTCTGGGCCTTTGGAAGTGCAACCAGAACGCTGACACCTGGCAGTTGCCCTGCACCAGAAATCTGTCTGCCCCCTGCCAGAAAACCTGCATTCCCTCCAAAGTCTTTTCCACTGTCCTGAGCCCCCTGCCCAAGCCCTGGCCCTTGGCTCTCCATTCCCTGGCCTCCCTCCTTCCTTGAGCTTCTGGCGGCCCTTTTTGTTCTGTGCTTCCCTGGGCTTAGACTGTGGACTTCACTGGGGCCAGTACCCTGCTTTCCTTTGCTCCCCTGAACCACAGAGCCCTACTCTCCACCCATCTGCCCATCCCTGACCTTCACTACCCTTTCCTGGCCTCAGTCTTCCTGTTGGTCCCTAGTGTGGGCTCTTTTGGGGAGTCCTGGCCCACACCCCATCAACACCCTTTCTTTGGCCTTTCATGCTATACCCTCCTTCATCCCTCCTGTTCTCCATGCCCCTGAGGGGCCCCTTTTCAAGATTCCTTTACATTGATGCTAACCATGTCCAGGGGACTGGAACTGGGCATTTGTCCCTGTGGTCTCCATTTGGAAAATATAGCTGTGCCCATTGCCTGGGCCCTTTGGACTCTCTCAGCTGAGCCCTGCTCCTCCATCCTGACACTCAGAAGTGAACCTGGGCTTTGAGCCCTCCTCTCCATGCCACCCAATACCCTTGCTCCCATTTCTCCCCTCCCTTGCCCTGTCTGTTTTCATGGGAACCAGGACAGGGTCCTGGTACTTGGCTCCCCATTCTTGGACATTGCTCCTTGCTGGAGCCCTGGGTCACTCTTCTCCAGGACCCTGTCCCTTTCTCTTGATTTCAGGCCCCTTCCTGGGCCCCCTCCTTTGCCTCCCCTCTGTTCCCTTTATAATGTCTTATTTTGTCATTGTCAAGACCCTCCCTTTCTCCTGCTTCTCCCTAGCCTGATCTCCTCCAAAGGTTACTGGCTCCTCACCATCACTACCCAAACCTGTATCAAAGGTATCTCTCACATTTTCCTCCTTTGGTCCTGGTCTCTCTCTGAGGATCTGCTCACTTGGGGCAGAGGAATGGAATTGGCTAAACTCTGGGGCCTGAAGGATACCTATGGGCCTCTTGTCTGGGCCCCCATTGCAACCAAAACTTGATAACTGGTAGTAGACTTAGGCCTAGTGATGATGTTACCCTGGGCAATCCCCTGCCTTCCCTCTTCTGCCCTCTATCCTTGCAAGCTGTCCCTAAGCCAAACCAGCCCTTGTTCACCCTGATCCTTCACCCTACATTCCCCTGGCCTGGCTGCCAGCTTGAGTTCCTTATCCATTACTCGGGTTGTGTTCCTTTCTCTGGTGTCTCCTCCTGTCATGTGTGACCTGGGCACCCCTTGATATGGCCCCCTAGCTCGCTCCCATCTGTGCTCTTTTTGTAGCCCTCTGTCTCCTCATCCTTGTGCCAATCCTACCTTTCCTTCCTCTACTGCTTTTTCCTGGAGCAGGGGCCTCCTGATCATTGGGTCCCTAATACTTTTTGATGAGGTTGGTCCCTTTCCTGGGCTCCTTGATTGGGTCCTGAATCTTACCCCTCTCTGCACCGACCATGAACCCCCACTGTGCCTCTCATCACACTCCTCTAGGCCCCTGTCCCTTGCCAGGTCCTTTGGCCTGGTCCCTGGACCTTGATCCTCATCTGGGCCAGGGTGCCTTATGGGAAACAGAACCCTGACCCTCGACTGGGCTACTTGCTCTACCTAGGCACTTGGGGCAGCACCAGGAACCCTGACACCTGGCAGTGGTGCTGGGCCTCAAACCTCCTTCTCCCTTGCTGGATTCCCTGCCCTCCCTCCCCAGCACTGTCCACTCTTCTGAGCGACCTGCCCCAGTAATGGCCCTTGATTCTCCATTCCCTGGCTTCTCTCTTGAGTTTCTGGGAGTCCTTCATGCTCCCTGCTTCCTTGGGCTTGAACTGTGCGCCTTGCTGGGGCCACTTCCCTACTCCCCTATGCTTCCCTGACTCTCCTAACACTAGTACAGGCCCTGCTTGTCTGTCCCCACCCTTCCCTGCTCTCCCCTAGCCTGGGCCCTCCTCTAAGTCCCTAGTCTGAGCTGTTTTCTGGGGTCCTGGCCCGTACCCCACAAACATCATTCATCCAGCACTTCACGCTATGTCCTCCTTCATCCCTCCTGTTGGCCTTCTTCCTGCTGGGTTTGTTTTCCAGATCCCTTTCCCAGGATGCTCACCAGAGCCAGTGGCTAAAACTGGGATGATTTCCCCTGCTGTCTTCCTTTGGAAAAAGGTAGCAGTGCTCCTGCCTGGGGGCTTTGCCCTTCTTCAGTCTGGGGCCTGCTCCTCAATCCTGACACCCTTCAGTGAATCCAGGCCTTTAGCCCTCCTCTCCCTGTGCCATCCATTCCCCTCACTCCCCTTTCTCCCCATATATGGCTGCAGCCAGGAGAGAGGGTACTCACCCTTCCAGATGGGAGACCACTTCTGCCTGGGTGTCAGGAGTGCTCCTAAAGCCCATCATCCAAGGTAGAGGGGACTCCCCCTTCCACGTGGGAGACCCCTCCAACCTGGGTGTCAGTGGAAGCTCCTATACCACTGCAACCAGGATATAGGGCCCTCATCACTATAGGAGAGAAACCCCTCACACTTGGGTGTTGGGGGGAGCTCAAAACATCCACAGCCAGGGGAGAGTTGACTCACACATCCAGTCCCATCTACACTGGTTAACTTGGTATACAAGTCCCCTGAAAAACCTAGGTGGGACGGGTGTCCCACATGGTGGGGAAAGTCCATGCTACCCTGGCTACAGTGGTATAGGAGCTCCTCTGACACCAAGGAGGGAGGCCTCTTTCAACTAGAGGGGTGAGTCCCCTATACCCTGGCTAGGGCATCATACCATACCCCCACTGTACACCTAGGAGGGAGGGGTCTACTGCCTGGAGAGGTGAGTCTTCTCTACCCTGGCTAAGGTGGTATACAAGCTCCCCACAACAACCGGGGGGAGGGGTTCCTGTCTGGAGGGGCAAGTCCCCAATACCCTGGCTGGAGTGTTATAAGAGCTCTCGCTTCCTGACACCCAAGTGGGAGGAGTGTCTAGCCTGGAGGATCAAGTTTCCTCTACCCTGGCTTTGGAGGTATACTAGATCCCTCCAACACCCAGGTGGGAGGCATCTCTAGCACAGAGGGGTTAGTCCCTTGTACCCTTGCTTCATCTATATAAGAGCTCTCTTTAACAGCCAGGTGGGATGGATCTCCCAACTGGAGTGGCATATACCCTATACCCAGGCTTCAATGGTATAGGAGCTCCCTGCTGACACCCTGGTTAGAGGGATCTCTTGCCGGGAGTGTCCAAGTCCTCTCTACCCTGGCTAAGGTGGTATACAAGCTTGTGTGAGACACTCAGGTGGAAGGGGTTTCCTTTCTGGGGGAGGAGTTCCCACTACCCTGGATGTAGGGGTATAAGTGTTCCCCCCCACACACACAGGTTGGAGGAGTCTGGCCTAGAATGGCGAGTCCCCTCTTCCCTGCCTCTGCTGGAATATGAGATCCCCTGACAACCAGTGTTTATGGGTCTCCCACCTACTGAGGCGAGTTCCCTCTCTCCTGGCTGCAGTGGTACATGAGTTCCCCCCATAGCAAGATAGGCACTCCCAGGACACCCAGGTGAAAGTGGTGTTCTGCCTGGGCTTTTGAGTCCTTGCTACCCTGCCTGCAGCTGTATAGGAGCACCTCCCCCCAGGACACCCTGGTGGGAGGGTTCTCTCACATTTAGAGATGAGTCACCTCTACCCTGTCTGGGAGGGTATATGAACTCCCCCTGACACTCATGTGGGAGGGGTCTCCTGCCTGAAGTGGCAAGTCACCTCTACCCTGACTAAAGTGGTAAAGGAGATCCCCCTGACACACATGTGGGAGGAGTCTTCCACCTGGAAGGGCGAGTCCCCTTTACCCTTGCTTCTGCATTATATGAGCTTCCCCCCATACCCAGTTGAGAGGGGTCTCCTGCCTGGAGGGAGGAGTCAACACTACCCTGGCTGCAGCTGTATAGAGCTCCCCACCACCATACCAACGTGGGAAAGTCTTCCACCTGAAGGGGCAAGTCCCCTCTACCCTTGATGCACTGGTTTACTAGTTTTGCCTGACACCCAGGTTTGATAGGTCTCTCTCCTGGAGGGACGAGTCCCCTCAATCTTATCTGTGGCGGTAAAGGATCCTCCCTTGACACCCAGGTGAGAGGGTCTTTCCCTGAAGAGGCAAATTCCCTTGACCCTGTTTGTAGTGGCATAGGGACTCTCCCCTAGACCCAGGGGTGAGGGTTCTTCTGCCTCTAGTGGTGAGTACCCTTTTCCCTGCCTGTGGCAGTATATGCACTCCCCTTACAGCAAGGTGGAAGGGATCTTCCACCTGCAGTGTTGAGTCCTTTCTCCCCTGGCTCTGTTGGTATAGGAGCTCCCCATGACACCCAGGTTATGGGGTTTCCAGACTGGAAGGGTGAGTCCCCTCTAAACTGGCTGCAGGGGTATACAAGCTCCCCACCCAGATGGCAATGATATCTTCCTGGAACAATGAGTCCCCTCTAGACTGGCTGTGGCAGTATACAATCTCTCCCAGAAACCAAGGTGGGAAGTTTCTCCCTCCTGGAGGGGCAAGTCTTCTCTACCCTGGCTAAGGTGGTATACAAGCACCCACCCACCTACACACAATGGGAGTGGTCTTCCACATGGACAGGCGAGTCCCCTCTACCCTGGCTTTGGCAGTATACAAGCTCCCCCAACAGCAGGTGGGAGGGGTATCCCACCTGGAAGGGTGATTCCCCTCTACTTTAGCTATTGACATATAAGAGTTACCAGTACACCAGGTTGGGAGGTATCTTCCACCTGCAGGGGCATGTTCCCTCTACCCTAGCTGTAGCAGTATAGGAACTCTCCCATTCACACACCCAGGTGGCAAGGGTTTCCCACCTGGGGGAATTTCCCCTCTAGCCCGGCTGCTGCAGTAACCAACCTCCCCAGGTCACCCAGGAGGGAGGAGTCTCACACATGCAGGAGCGAGCCCCCTCTATCCTGGCTGTGGTGGTATATATCATACATAAAATGAATAATATAGGCAACTTTATATTTATCTCTTATTGGTTCTATTGCTGATGCAACATATTTTAGTCCACATTTTGCATTTACTATCCCTGCATGTTATGCCAAACTTACAAAATTATTAAAAAAATTATAATCTAGAGACAGAAATAGATAAAGTACAATTAAATTTTTGAATTAATTATTTAGGACTTCTGTTATCCTCGACCATGGTCCATCCACCAAAAATTCAAATACGAGTGGATCAACTCAAATCACTTAGCGACTTTCAAAAGTTATTAGGAGACATAAATTGGATAACGCCTTATCTAGTTATACCAACAGGAGAGTTGGGACGTTTATTTGATATCCTAAAAGGTCCATCAGATCCAAGTTTACCCCAAATGTTAATGCCTAAAGCAAGAAAGGCATTAAAAATCATTGAAACATATATAGAAAATATGCATTTAGTAAGAATTGATATAAGTTTGCCTTTATTATTTATTGTACTACCAACAAAAAATATTCCTACAGGAGTATTTTGGCAAGAAGGTTCATTATTATGGATATATTTATCTTATTCTTCTAACACTATTCTTACTAGGGAACCTGAGGCTGTAGGACAATTAATACTCAAAGGAATAAAAGCAGCCAAGGGAGTGTTTGGAATTTCTCCCAATAAAATTATTACTCCATATACTATGGATCAAATTGATGAGTTAGCTAATGAGTTAAATACTTGGGCAATAATCATGTGCAAATCTAATGTTTCATTTGATAACTACTTACTATCTAATCCTTTGTTGTCTTTTTGGTCTTCGCATCCTGTAGTTTTTCCAAAAATGACAAGAAAGACACCTATCATGATTGCTCCAAATATATTCACTGATGGGTCAAATAATGTTACAGCAGCAATAGTTACACCTGATCAAACTTTTATATTTTTAGTACCCAAACAATCAGCTCAAAAGGTAGAGCTTAATGCAGTATCACAAGCTTTTGTGATGTTTAAAGATTCTGTATTTAATTTATTTTCCGATAGTCAGTATATAATTAATGCTATAGTATCCCTTGAAGATGCTGGTAGGATTTCTCCTTCCTCTACTGTTTTCTCTTTGTTTTCCACTATACAAAGTCTAATCTGGGAAAGAAAAGATTCATTCTTTATAGGACATATCAGGGCACATACAGGATTGCCTAGAGCTTTTAGTTTGGGCAAGGATTTAGCAGATAAAACTACACAGGACATACATATTTTCTCTTCACTAGAAGAAGTTACAAATTTTAATAAAAGGTTCCATGTCAATGCTAATACTTTACAAAAACATTTTAAAATAACTAAGGAACAAGCTAGATAAATAATAAAACAATGTCAAAATTGTGTGACATTTTTACCACAAGTTAATCTTGGAGTCAATCCTAGAGGACTGATACCTAACCATATTTAGCAGATGGACGTCACACACAATCAGAATTTGGAAAATTAAAATATATGCATGATACAGTTGATACTTCTTCCAGATTTTTGATGGGCTCCCTTCATGCCGGAGAAAAAAATAAAGATATTATAGCTGATTGCTTACAAAATTTTGCCAGTGTGGGCGTTCCAAAACACTTAAAAACAGATAATGCCCCTGGTTATACTTCTACCTCTTTTAAACAATTTTTCTCATCATTTGGCATTACTCATATAACAGGAATCCCATACAATCCACAGGGACGAGGCATAGTTGAAAGAGCTCATCAAACTATTAAAATGTACTTATTAAAGCAAAAAGAGGGAATTGGGAAGGGGTATGTATCCCCCAAAGATAAACTTAAAATAACCCTTTTTACTCTAAACTTTTAAAATTTGGATTCATCAGGGCTTAGTGCTGCGGAAAGGCATATGTGTCCAAAAAATGTACATAAGCCCAAGGTACTTTGGAAGGATATTCTAACAGGACAATGGAAAGTCCTGATTGTCTGGAGTCCGGGGTCTCTTTGTGTGTTTCCACAGGGAGAACAGCAGCTGATTTGGATTCCAGAGAGATTAACTAATTTGATTTCTACAGACCAAAAAGAAGATGATTTGGCTCAAATCCATAACAGCTGATGTCCAGAACTCCAGTCTGGCTATGTTTACATCTGCGACAGTGGTTCTCCCCACCTGGAGGCTAATGAAACCAGGATGCTTTTTTCAATATCTATTTTATTATTGCCCTTTCCCACATCATGAAGTTCTATTTTGTTTTTTTGAGCTCATACAGATCTAGGTTAATGTTTTTCTGATCAGTTCTATTTTTTGACTATGGAGTTTTTAAACATTCCAATGGAGATTTCACCTTTAAAAAGTTACAAGGCCTTTACTATTATATTATGTCTTGTATGTATTATATTATGTGTGCACACTTGTGTTTTGTGTTGTATGTCTGTATGTGCATAGGTCTGTATATCATATATGATGAGTGCTCATGAAAAAAAATGGATCCAAATATTTTTTTTCTTATTCACGTGATTTAAATGGTTTAATTTAAATTGGGTAAACAGGTGTTGAGGATTGTTTTAACATGTGAAAAATAAAGGAGGTTAACAGATCTGTTTGGTTACTTTCACCTTTCCTTTTCATTATATTTAATAATTCTGTAAAGGATAATGTAAATTGTTCAGAAAATTGCTTTCTTTTAGTGCGTACTGGAATGTTACATAATTTTTTTCTTTAGCCATTATTGCCAGAATTCCTATCTTCATCCCAGTGCTGGTGAAGACAAAGAAAAACCGCACTTCTGCTTCTGCAATAGGTATCACCGAACTGCTTTCAGAACTTGCCTCAACTATGTATCACTAGTATGCATTGTGAACTATCTGTTGTTGCGGCGACTTGGGGTAGCACCGGGGTATTTTTGCTGATGATGTCATTGGTGGTACAATTTTTCCAAAAGGAGCCGTCAATTGGCTTGGTGTATCCTCCTCCCTTCTGCTTGTGATGGTTGTTCAGCTAAAGTTTGGGGGCCAACACGGGTGAGGCAAAGAACCTCACCCCCCCACTGGTACAAAGGCCTATCCACAGGTGTGGCTGTATGCTGAACCAGTAGTTAATGACAGGTAAGATCCAATTACAATGGTACCAACCTAAGACAGGAGGCTGACGCCTTGATGTCAGCTAATCCCATGACGGGTAAGGACCATATGCAATATTGGACCACCTAAGGCAGGCACAGTCCCTAAGCCACATGCTTGTTGTTTAATTGAACAGGGAGGGGGATATTTTGAAAGCCACAGCCAAAGCAGCCCCAGCAAACTTCCGGCTGATTGGATCCTCTGTGGTGACGCTCATTGGGCTGTTTCCCCGCCCTCTCAGACCACGGAGCTGCTCATTGGGGGACTCTTTTGGCTCCGCTCACACGACCCAGCCAACTGGCCTCAAGAGCAGGAGGAGTTCTGGTTGAGAGGCTCACTAGAAGAGCCAGTGGTGGCATTTGGGCTCTGAGGGAATTCCTGGAGTGCTCTTGTGGTGCGGTGTGTGTTCTAAAAATAAAGTTCGTTCCTGCTTGACAAGTGGTTAGTGAATTGTGTCCAGCCAGACTGCGGCAGTTTCCAATATGCCCGGCCCTGCCCTTCACTGCCCTTTCTTGGCCTGGGCCCTCCTGTTGGTCACGTGTGTGGGCTCATTTCGGGAGTCATGGCCGACACACCGTCAACATCCTTCCTCTGGCCTTTCATGCTGTACCCTGCTTCATCATTCCTGTTCTCCCTGTCCCTGCTGTGTCCCCTTTTCAAGATCCCTTTGCCATGATGCTCACCTCATCTAGGGGAATGGAACTGGGCATTTGGCCCTGTGGGCTCACTTTGAGTAAACATACCTGTGCCCCTTTGGACTCTCTCAACCCCAGCCCTGCTCCTCAGTCCTGACACCCAGCAGTGAAACTGGGCTTTGAGCCCTCATCTCCCTGTGTCATCAACTACCCTTGATCCCCTTTTGCAACTCCCCAGTTTTGTCTGATTTCATGGACCCAGGATTGGGTCCTGTTACTTGGCTCCCCATTCTTGGGGCTGGCTCCTTGCTGGAGACTCCAGTCATCCTTCTTCAGGACCCTGTCCCTTGATTTCAGGCCCCTTGCTTGGGTCCCTCATGGTCCTCCCCTCTGTTCCCCTTGTACTGTCTTCTTTTGTCATTGCCAGGAACCTCCCTTTTCCTGTTTCTCCCTAGCCTGGTCTCCTCCTATGGTTGCTGGCTCCACACCAACACCTCCACAATACTGGACCAAAGGTATCCCTCACATTGTCTTCATTTTGTCCCGGTCTTTCTTTGAGGATCTACTCATTTTGGGCAGAGGAGTTGAATTGGCTGGCCTCTGGGCCCTGAAAGATCCCTATGAGCAACACAGCCCTGCCTCTAGTCTGGGCCCCCATTGCCACCCAAACTTGACAACTGGTAGTAGACTTAGGGCTAGTGATAATGTTGCCCTGGGAAATCCCCTGCCTTCCCTCTCCTTCCCTCTAGCCTTGAAAGCTGCCCCTAAGTCAAACCATCCGTTTTCATCCTGACCCTTCAACCTACAGTCCCCTGGCTTGGCTGCCAGCCTGAGCTCTTTATCCATTACTCAGGTTGTGTTCTTTCTCTGGTGTCTCTTCCTGTCGTGTCTGATCTGGGCTCTCCTTGGTTTGGCTCCCTAGCTCGCTCCCCTCTGCCCTTTGTGCAGCCCTCTGTCTCCTCATCCTAGCGCCCTTCCTACCTCTCCTTCTCTTAGTGCTTTTTCCTGGAGCAGGGGGCTCCTGATCCATTGGGTTCCTAATACCTTATGGTGGGCTCGATCCCTTACCTGGGCTCCTTGATTAGGTCCTGACTCTTGCCCCTCTCTGCACCCACTGTGACCCCCCACTGTACCCTCACATCACACTCCTCCTTGCCCCTGTCCCTTCGCAGGCCGTTTGAACTCATCCCTGTCCCTTGATCCTAATCTGGGCCAGAGTGTCTTAGGGGAAACAGAACACTGACCCTTGACTGGGATACTTGCTATCCCTAGGCCCTTGGGACAGCACCAGGAACCCCAACACCTGGCAGTGGCACTGGGCCTTGAGCCTCCTTCACCCTTGTTGGATCACCTGCCTTCCCTCCCCAGCACTGTGCACTATCCTGAGCCAACTGCCCCAGCGCTGGCCCTTGGCTCTTCATTCCCTGGACTGGCTCCTCTCTTGAGCTTCTGGGGGTCCTTCTTGATCTGTGCTTTCCAGGGCTTGAACTGCGCACCTTCCTGGAGCTGCTTTCCCAATCCCCTTGGCTTCCCTGCATCTCAAAATCCTGGTGCAGCCACTGCCTGTCTGGCCCCACACTTCCCTGCTCTCCCCTGGCCTGGGTCTGCCTCTAGGTCCTTCGTCTGAGCTGTTTTCTGTGGTCCTAACCCACAACTCACAAACAGCCTTCATTCAGCACTTCATGCTGTGCACTCCTTCAGCCCTCCTTTGTCCTTCTCACTGCTGGGCTCCTTTTCCTAATCTCTTTCCCAGGATGCTCACCTTAGCCATGGGCTGGAACTGGGATATTGGCCCTGAAGTCTTCCTTTGGACAATGGTTGCAGTGCCTCTTGCCTGGGGGCTTTGGCCTCCTTCAGCCTGGGTCCTGCTCCTCAATCCTGACAACCTGCAGTGAATCTAGGCCTTGAGCCCTCCTCTCCCTGTGCCACCTGTTTCCTTTACTCCCCTCTCTCCCCCCCCTACACCACTGCTGCCAGGAGAGAGGGGACTCGCCCTTCCAGATAGAAGACCACTCCCTCCTGGGTGTCAGGAAGCTCCTAAAGCTTAGCAGCCAGAGTAGAGAAAATTCCCTCTTCTATGTGGGATACCTCTCCCACCTGGGTGTCAGGGGACTATCCTATACCTTTGCAGCCAGTGTACAGAGCACTCACCACTATAGGAGGGGGATCCCTCACACCTGGGTGTTGGAGGGAGCTCAAAATATCCACAGCCAGGGTAGAGGTGAATCTCAATCCAGTCCCCTCTATCCTGGCTAACTTAATATACAAGCTCCGTGCAACACCCAGGTGGGAGGGGTGTCCCGCCTGTTGGGGTGAATCCCCTCTACCCTGGCTGCAGCAGTATAGGAGCTTACGTGACACCCAGAAGGGAGGGCTCTTCCAACTAAAGGGGCCAGTTTCCTATACCCTGTCTAAGGCATTACACTAGCCCCCCCCACCAGACACCTAGGTGGGAGAGGTCTTCTGCCTGGAGGGGCAATTCCCCTCTACCCTGGCTGCTGTAGTATAAGAGCTCCCCCTGACACCCTGGTTGGAGCGTTATCCTGCCTTGAGGTGCAAGTCTACTCTACCCTGGCTAAGGTAGTATACAAGCTCCCTGTGACACCCAGGTGGAGGGGTTTCCTGTCTGGAGAGGCTAGTACCCACTACCCTGGCTGCAGTGTTATAAGAGCTCCCTGACCCTGTCAACCAAGTAGGAGGATTCTCCAGCCTGGAGTGTTGAGTTTCCTCTACCCTGGCTGTGGAGGTATACTAGATCCCTCCATCACACAGGTGGGATGCATCTCCAGCTTGGAGGGTCGAGTCCCTTGTACTCGGGCTGCAGCTGTATAAGAGCTCCCTTTAACAGGCAGTGGGATGGATCTCCCAACTGGAGTGGCATATACCCTATACCATGGCTTTGATGGCATAGGGGCTCCGCCCAAACACCCTAATGGGAGGGACCGATCACCTGGAGTGGTGAGTCCTCTCTACCCTTGCTAAGGTTGTTACAAGCTCCAGCATGACACACAGGTGGGATGGGTTTGCTGTCTGGAGATAGGAATCCCCACTACCCTGGCTATAGTGTTATAAGAGCTCCACCCCCCCTCACATAGGGTCCCTGCCTTTGCCAGTATATAAGATCCCCTGACAACCAGGGTTTAGGGGTTCCCTCTCTCCTGGCTGAAGAGGTATACGTGTACCCCACATAGCAAGAGAGGAGGGGTCTCCTGCCTGGAGGATAGTGTACCCTCGACCCTGGCTAATGCAGTATAGAATCTTCCAGACACCCAGGAAGGAGGGGTCTCCCGCCTGGAGGCATGAGTTCCCTCTACACTGGCTGTGGCAGTGTAGGAGCTCCTCTGACACCCAAGTGGGAGGGTCTCTGGCCTGGAGGGCCAAGACAACCAACATTTGGCTCTTACTTTCTGAGTCAGTCTGAATCTAGGGAACAGAAAACTTCTCTAAAGAACTTTGTAACTCTGGGCCACATAACGTCTGCTCAGGGAGATTAATGAGATCACTGGAGAATGAAAAGCCAATCAGTGCACTTGCTGTGAATAGTAAGGGCATTGAAGACAGTAGACATCCCTGATGCTTCTAAGGGAAGCCACATAGTCAGGCAAGACCTGGACCCATCCTAGCGCAAATGGCATAGCAGAACTAAGAAGCTGCTCTCAAGTCCCCCACGAACACCCCCTATAAGAATGTGGCTGACCCTTAACAATAGATAGAAACAAAGTCAGTTTTGACCAGCTTGATCTTAAACACCTATGAAAAATAGCTAAGCCAAAACACAGTCACTCCTGGGAGTAATGAAGGACAAGAACAGGTAGAAAAGAGGAGACAGCAACTAGGCCAACAGGTTCTATAGGGAAGGTTCATTCAAGTATGGCCTTAGCTCCTCCCCCTCAGAGGACCCCTAATAGTCAAATTTATGTTTCTCCTAATAGGACCATGACCATTAAATTGTCTACAGAAGTT
>NW_026005926.1:171058-186758 GCF_001458135.2 Marmota marmota marmota | reverse complement strand
CTGGCTGTGGCGGTATAAGATCTCCCACACACATACCCAGGTGGGAGGGGTCTCTCACCTGGAAGGGCCAGTCCTCTCTACCCTGGCTGTGGCAGGATGTGAGATCCCCTGATACACAGATGGGAAGTGTCTCCCGACTGGAGCACCGAGTCCCCACTATACTGGCTGCAGAGGTATACATGCTCCCCCAGACACGGGGGTGGGAGGGCTCTCCTGCATGGAGTTGCGAGTACCCTCTATCCTGGCTGTGGCAGTATATGAGCTCCCACTGACACTCTGGTGGGAGGGGTCTCCCACAAGGAGAAGCAAGTATTTTATGACCCTGGCTGTGGTGGTATATGAGCTACTACTGACAGCCATGTTGGAGGGGTCTCCCAACTGGATGGGTGAGTCTTCTCTACCCTGGCTAAGGTGGTGTACAATTTCCCCAATACACCAAGGTGGTAGGGGTCTCCTGCCTGGAGATGCAAAGCCCACTAGCCTGGATGCAGCGGTATATGAGTTCCCCCCACACACACACACACACAATAAGGTGGAAGGGTCATCTGCCTAGAGAGACGAGTGGCTGCTACCCCATCTGTAGCTGTATATGAACCCCCCCTTACCAGACACCCATGTGGGAAGGGCCTTCCACCTGGAGGGGTGAGTTTCCTCTACCCTGGATAAGGCAGTATAGGAGTTTTCCCCATTCCTAGGTGGGAGGTGTCTCTCCCCTGGAGGTACAAGTCGCCTGTAACCTGGCTGCTGGGGTATATGAGCTCCACCCAACAATCAGGTAGGAGGGGTCTTCTACCTGGAGGGGTGAGTCCCTTCTACCCTGGCTAAGGTGGTATATGAGTTACTCCCATTCCCAGGTGGGAGGTGTTTCTCCTGTGGAGGTGCGAGTTGCCTGTACCCTGGCTGCTGGGATATTTGAGCTCCACCTGACACGCACGTGGAAGGGGTATTCAGCCTGGATTGGCTAGTCCACTCTAACCTGGTTGCAGTGGTTAAGGAGCTTCCAGGATACCCAGGTAGAAAGGCCTCCTGCCTAGAGGGGTGATTTCCCTCTACCCTGGCTGAAGGGCTGTACCAGCTCTCCCAGACACCCAGGTGGGAGGGGTCTCCTGCTTGGAAGGGAGTCCCCTCTCTTCTGGCTGCTGTGGTATATGACCTCTCACACTATATTCAGATGGGAGGCATCTCCCCACCTGAAGGGGCGAGTCCCCACTATCCTGGCTGCAGTGGTTTACTAGCTTTCCCTGACACTCAGGTTGGATGGGTCTCTTGCCAGGAGGGGTGAGTCCCCTCTACCCTGGCTGCAGTGGTAAAGAAGTTACACCCCACCCCCAGTTGGGAGGGGTCTCCCCCCTCATATGGGAGTCCCCTCTACCCTGCCTTTGGCAGTATATTAACTCCCCTGTCAACCAGGTGGAAGGAATCTTATGCTTGGAGGGTCGAGTCCCCTCTCCCCTGGCTCTGGCAGTATAGTGGCTTCCCCCCAACAACCAGGTTGTAGGGTCTCCTGACAGGAGGGACTAGTCCCCTCTACCCTGGCTATGGTGGTATAGTATCTCACATCCAGAAACCCAGGTGGGAGGGGTCTCCCACCTGGAGGGGCAAGTCCCATATACCCTGGCTTCAAAGGTATACAAGCTCCCTCAGACACCCAGGTGGGAGGGGTCTCCCTCCTAGAGGTACGAGTCCCCTCTACCCTGGCTTCAGCAGTACAGGAGCACCCAAGGACACCCAGGTGGAAGGGGTCTCCCTCCAGGAGTGGTGAGTGCCCTTTTACCCTGGCTGCAATGGCTTAAGAGCTTCCCCTGAAGCCCAAGTGGGAGGAGTCTCCTGCCTGGAGGGGGCAAATACCCTCTACCCTGGATGTGGTGGTATATGAGATCCCACACCACACACACAGGTGGGAGTGGTCTTCCGCATGGACAGGCGAGTCTCCTCTACCCTGGCTTTGTCAGTATACAAGCTCCCCTGACGCCCAGGTGGGAGTGGTATTTCGCTTGAAAACACGAGTCCCCTCTACTTTAACTCTTGCCATATAAGAGATCCCAGTACACCCAGGAGGGAGGCATCTTCCACCTGCCGGGGAGTGTTTGCTCTATCCTGGCTGTGGCAGCATAGGATCTCCCCCCCAAAACGCAGATGTGCGGGGTCTCCCGATTAGAAGGCTAGCCTCTCTATCCTGATTGCGGAGGTATAGAAGCTCACCCAGACACCCAGGTGGGAGGGGTCTCCCAACTGGAAGAGCATATCCATTCTACCCTGGCTGCAGCAGTACAGGAACACCCCTGACACCCAGGTAAATGGGGTCTCCTGTCTAGAGGTGCGAGTCCCCTTTATTCTGGCTGCTTTGGTATTTGAGAACTCCCACTTACCTAGATGGGAGGGGTCTCCCGCCTGAATGGGCGAGTCCCCTCTACTCTGGCTGCAGTGGTATACTAGCTTTCCATGACACCCAAGTTGGAATTGGTCTCTTGCCTCATGGGGCGAGCCCCTTCTACCATGGCTGCAGCAGCAAAGGATCTCTCCCTGACACCCAGGAGGGAGGTTCTCTGGCCTGGAGTAGTAAATCCCTTCTAACCTGCCTGTGGCAGTATATGAACTCCCCTGACAACCAGGCAGAAGGGATCTTTGGCCTGCAGGGTCAAGGCCTCTCTACCCTGGCTAAGGCGGAATAAAATTTCTCTCCAAAACCCAGGTGTGAGGAGTCTTCTGCCTGGAGAGGGGAGTCCCCTCCACCTTGGCTACAGTAATATAGAAGCTCCCCCATACACCCAGGTGGGAGGGGTATCCCACCTCGAGTGGCTTGTCCCCTCTACTCTGCCTGTGGCAGTATATGAACTCCCCTGACCACCAGGTGGAAAGGATCTTCTGCCTGAAGGGTCGAGTCCCCTCTCCCCTGTCTCTGGATGTATAGGGACTGTCCCCCAACACTCAGGTTATGAGGTCTCCCAACTGGAGAGGCGAGTCCCCTCTACCCTGGCTTTGCTGGTATACAAGCTCCCCTGACACCCACGTGGGAGGAGTATCCCCCCTGGAAGGGCAAGTCCGCTCTACTTTCGCTCTTGCCATATAAGTGCTCCCTGTACACCCAGGTGGGAGGGGTCTTTCTCCTGGAGGGGCAAGTCCCCTCTACCATGGCTGTGGCAGTATAGGAGTTACCTCCATTCACAGGTGGGAGGTGTCTCTCACCTGGATGTGTGAGCTTTCTGTACCCTGGCTGCTGGGGTATATGAGGTCCACCTGGCACCCAGGTGAGAGGAGTTTCCCGCCTAGAAGGGTGTCTTCCCTCTACCTTGGGTGAGGGGGTGTACCAGCTCTCCCAGACACCCAGGTGGAAGGGGTCTCCCGCCTAGAGGTGGAGTCCTCTCTACCTTGGGTGCTGCAGTATAGGAACTCCCCTGACATCCGATTGGGAGGAGTATCCCAGATGGGAGTGTTCTCCTACATGGAGGGGTAGTCACCTCTGTCATGGCTGTGGTGGTATATGAGCTCCCACTGACACCCTGGTGGGAGTGATCTCCCGCCAAGAGGCCAAGTATTTTCTACCAAGGCTGGAGTGGTATATGAGCTCCAGATGACAACCAGGTTGGAGGGGTCTCCCGCCTGGATGGGCAAGCCTCGTCTACCCTGTCTAAGGTGGTCTACAAGTTCCCTGCAACACCCTGATGGGAGGGGACTCCCGCATGGAGGGGCAAGTCCCCACAACTCTGGCTGCAGCATTATAGGTGCTTCCCCCTCACTCAGATGGAAGGGTCTCCCACTGAAGGGGCGAGTTCCCTCAACCATGGCTTCCGGGGTATAAGAGCCCCCTCCTACCCCCAGTAGGAGGGGTCTTCAGCCTGGAGGGGCGAGTCACTGATACCCAGGGTGGAGGTGTATAGGGTCTCCCCTCTTCAGACACCCATGTGGGAGGGATCTTCTTCCTGGAGGGGTGAATCCACGCTATCCTGGCTGCAATGGTTAAGGAGTTTCCCCTGATACCCAGTTGGGAGTGGACTCGTTCATACAAAGGTAACTTACTTCTAACCAGCCTGCAGGGGTTTACCATCTCTCCCAGACACCCAGGAGGGAGGGTCTCCTGCTTAAAAGCCTCTATTATGGCTCCTGTGGTTTAGGAGATACTCCCTACATACCTTGATGGGAGGGGTCTTCCTACTGAATGAGTGTGCCCCTCTACCCTGGCTAAGTTGGTATAGAGTTACACCCATTCCTAGGTGGAAGGTATCTCTTGCCTGGAGGTGCGAGTTGCCTCTACTCTGGCTGCTTGGCTATATAAGCTCCACCTGACTCCCAGGTGGGAGGGGTTTTACACCTGGATGGTTGAGTCTCCTCTAACCTGGCTGCAGTGGTTAAGGAGCTCCCTCTGACACACAGGATGGAGGAGTCTCTGCCTAGAAGGGTGACTTCCCCATACCCTGGCTGCAGGGGTGTAAAAGCTTTCCCAGATACTCCGATGGGAGGAGTCCAATGCTTGGAGGGGCAAGTCCCTCTACTCTGGCTGCTGTGGTATAGGAACTCCCACACATACCAAGATGGGAGGTGTCTCCCCCTGGATGGGGCAAGTCCCCTCTACCCTGGATGTGGAGATACACGAGGGGTGAGTCCCCTCAACCCTAGCTGCAAGGTATAGGAGCTCCTCCAGTCACCCAGTTGGAAGGGTTTTTTCAACTAGAGGGTCCAGTTCCCTCCAACCTGGCAGCAGTGATTGCCGCAGTCTGGCTGGACACAAATCACGAGCCACTGAAGCAGAAACAAACTTTATTTCTGAACTCTACCAGCACACTCCACACACGCTCCCGGGAAATCTGCTGAACACCACGCAGCTACTCCAGGAACAAACAACCGGAAATCCCTCCTCCGGCACTTCCCCAACCAATGGGAACTCTCCGGGAATCCCCGCAACAGCTCAAGCGGAGCTCAACGTGAACTCCTCCAGAACTCAAAAGTCATCATCTTAATGGCTCGCTAGTGTCACCTCTCAACCACTACTTCTGGCAAAAATGCTATGCTCGGCTGTGGTGCTCAACATCTCCCCCCCCCCTCTGTTTAATTAAACAACAAGCAATGTGGCTTAGGGACCGTGCCTGTTAGGCTGTCCAATACTACATTTGGTTCTTACCCGTCATCGGATGAGCTAACCTAAAGGCATCAGCGTCCTGTCTTAGGTTGGTACCACTGCATTTGGATCATACCCATCACTGACTACCAGTCTAGCATACAGCCATACTTGTGGATAGGCCTTTGCACCAGTGTGTGGGGGGGGTTCTTTGCCTCACCTCTTTGGCCCCGAAATTTTAGACCATCACTTGAAGAAGGGAGGAGGATACAGAAATGCCATGACCCCAAGTCAATTGATGGCTCCTATGGAAAAATTGTACCACCGGTGACACCATCAGCAAAGATACACCAGCACTACCACAATTCGCTGCACCAACAGATAGTTCACAATGCATACAAGTGATACATAGTCCAGGCAAGTTCTGCAAACATTTCAAAGAAGAGGAATCTATCAATATGTCCATTTCCTCCCAAAGTAAATAGACTTCTTGATTGAGCATTACTTGTTGAGTTATTATTCATTGATGAATCAGTTTATACAGTTTACTGTGATAGCTATCAAAGAAGCTGTAGTTTGGTTTTATCTTTGTCTTCACTGGCATTGGGATGAAGATAGGAATTCTGGCAATGATGGCTAAAAAATTATGTAACATTCCAACAGGTACTAAGAAAACAATTTTCTGAACAATTTACATTATCCTAAACAGAATTATTAAATATAATGAAAAGGAAAGGTGAAAGTAAACAAACAGATCTGTTAAACTCCTTTTTTGTTCACATATTAAAACAATCCTCAAAAGCTGTTTACCCAATTTAAATTAAACCATTTAAATCACATGAATAATAATAAAAAATTGGATCCATTTTTTCATGAGCTCTCCTCATTTATGATATATGGACATATGCACATACAGACATACAACACAAAACACTAGTATGCACACATAACATACAACACATAAGACAATAATAAAGGCCTTGTACCTTTTTACAGGTGAAATCTCCATTGAAATGTTTAAAAACTCTACAGTCAAAAAATAAAACTGATCAGAAAAACATTAACCTAGGTCTATATGAGCTCAAAAAAATAAAATAGAACTTTATGATGTGGGAAAGGGCAATAATAAAATAGATATTGAAAAAAAACATCCTCGTTAATCATTGTCGCAGATGTAAGAATAGCCAAGCTGGAGCTCTGGATATCAGATGTTATGGATTTGAGTCAAATCATCTTATTTTTGGTCTGTGCAAATTGCTTTGGTTAGTCTGTCTGGAATCCAAATTGGCTGCTATTCTCCCTGTGGAAACACACAAACAGAACCCCGACTCCAGATAATCACTGGGAAAGGACCTTAGTTAATCTCTCTGGAATCCAAATTGGCTGCTGTTCTCCCTGTGGAAACACACAACAGACAACTGACTCCAGACAATCACTGGGTCAGGACCTTTCCATTGTCCTGTAGGAATATCCTTCCAAAGTACCTTGGGCTTATGTACATTTTTTGGACACATACGCCTTTCTGCAGCATTAAGCCCTGATGAATCCAAATTCAAAAAGTTTACAGTAAAAAGTGTTATTTTAAGTTTATCTTTGGGGTCTATATACCCCTTTTCAATTCCCTCTTTTTGCTTTAATAAGTACATTTTAATAGTTTGATGAGCTCTTTCAACTATGCCTCGTCCCTGTGGATTGTATGGGATTCCTGTTATATGAGTAATGCCAAATGATGAGAAAAATTGTTTAAAAGAGGTAGAAGTATAACCAGGGGCATTATCTGTTTTTAAGTGTTTTGGAACGCTCACATTGGCAAAATTTTGTAAGCAATCAGCTATAATATCTTTATTTTTTTCTCTAGCATGAAGGGAGCACATCAAAAATCCAGAAGTATCAACTGTATCATGCAAATATTTTAATTTTCCAAATTCTGGCAAGTGTGTGACGTCCATCTGCCAAATAAGGTTAGGTATCAATCATCTAGGATTGACTGCAAGATTAACTTGTGGTATAAAGGTCACACAATTTTGACATTATTTTATTATTTGTCTAGCTTGTTCCTTTTTTATTTTAAAATGCTTTTGTAAAGTATTAGCATTGACATGGAACTTTTTATGAAAATTTGTAGCTTCTTCTAGTGAAGAGAAAATATGTATGTCCTGTGTAGTTTTATCTGCTAAATCATTGTCCAAACTAAGGGCTCCAGGCATTCATGTATGTGCTCTGATATGTCCTATAAAAAATGGACCTTTTCTGTCCCAGATTAGACTTTGTATAGTGGAAAACAAAGAGAAAACAGTAGAGGAAGTGGAAATCCTACCAGCATCTTTAAGGGATACTATAGCATTAACTATGTACTGACTATCAGAAAATAAATTAAATACAGAATCTTTAAACATCACAAAAGCTTGTAATACTGCATTAAGCTCTACCTTTTGAGCTGATTTTTTGGGTACTAAAAATGTAAAATTTTGATCAGGGGTAACTACTGCTGCTGTTCCATTATTTGACCCATCAGTGAATATATTTGGAGCAATCATGATAGGTGTCTTTCTTGTCATTTTTGGAAAAACTACAGGATGCGAAGACCAAAAAGACAACAAAGGATTAGATGGTAAGTGATTATCAAATGAAACATTAGATTTACACATGATTATTGCCCAAGTATTTAACTCATTAGCTAACTCATCAATTTGATCCATAGTATATGGAGTAATAATTTTATTGGGAGAAATTCCAAACACTCCCTTGGCTGCTTTTATTCCTTTGAGTATTAATGTCCTACAGCCTCAGGTTCCCTAGTAAGAATAGTGTTAGAAGAATAAGATAAATGTATCCATAATAATGGACCTTCTTGCCAAAATACTCCTGTAGGAATATTTTTGTTGGTATTAAAGTAAACAATAAAGAAAAACTTATATCAATTCTAACCAAATGCATGTTGTCCATATATTTTTCAATAATTTTTAATGCCTTTCTTGCTTCAGGTGTTAACATTTGTGGTGAATTTGGATCTGATGGACCTTTTAGGATATCAAATAAAGATCCCAGCTCTCCTGTTGGTATGCCTAGACAAGGCCATATCCAATTTATGTCTCCTAATAACTTTTGAAAGTCGTTAAGTGATTTGAGTTGACCTACTCGTATTTGAATTTTTGGTGGACAGACCATGGATGAGGATAATAGAATCCCTAAATAAGTAATTGGAAAATTTAATTGTACTTTATCAATTGCTATCTCTAGATTATAATTTATTAATAAGTTTTAAGCATGGTATAACATTCTAGCAATTTTTTTTATCTTTGTGTGCTAATAGTACATCATCCATATAATGAAATATATGTAGTTCAGTATTTTGATTTCTAAGTGGCTGGATTGCTTTGTTAACATAAATTTAACACATAGTTGGGCTGTTAGCCATCCCTTGAGGGAGTGCTTTCCATTCATATCTCTGATCATAACCTTAATGATTCAGTTCAGGGATAGTAAATGCAAAACGTGGACTATCCTCAGGATGAATTGGAATTGAAAGAAAAACAATCTTTAATATCTATAGCTAAAACATACCAGGTTTTTGGCAAGGCAGACAATTGAGGAATCCCTGATTGAGCAGGTCCTATAATAACCATCTCATTATTAATGGCTCTTAAATCTTGCAATAATCTCCATTTACCAGATTTCTTTTTAATGACTAAAATGGGAGTATTGTAGGGAGATATGGAAGGTTGTATATGTCTCTCCGCTAATTGTTGTTTGATCAAGTCATGGGCTGCTTGTATCTTTTCTTTAGTCAGGGGCCACTGAGGAACCCATACTGGTCTTTCTGATTTCCAAGTAATTTTTATTATCTCATTGACCCCTTCTGAAAACCAAATCCATGTCTGTCTATTTCTTGATCTATTTGTATTGGTGCTCCTATACCTTGTTCTTGTTCTTCTAATACTGTTTCTTTCCTAAAACCTTGTCTAGCCCTAATAGTGGGTGCATTTGGATTGATGTTATTTGTTAATATCAAATCTAATTGATCTAGGACATCTCGTCCCCACTAATTTATAGGAAGGTGATCCAATACATATGGCTCTATAGTTCCTTCACATCCTTCAGGATGCTTCCTATCTAATACCATTGCACTTCTATGGGGATTAGTTGCCACTACTAGGCCTCGAAGCGTTTGAGTGGCTTGTTGTAATAGCCACTGTTTTGGCCATTCTTGATGAGATGTGATGCTAAGGTCTGCACCTGTATCCAGTAGCCCATTAAATTCATATCCTTGAATATTTAGTTTTAGCATGGGGCGATAATCTAAATTTAAAGAAAGCATAGCACAATCTACACCTTTGGAGCCTAATCCCCTGGAACCTCTTTCTATATTACTACTCGAAAATTTATCATAGAGGTTGTGTATTATTAATAACTGTGCTATTCTATCTCCTGGTGAAATTGCTTAATACCCTTTGGAGAACTAGCTATAATTTTTATTTCCCCTTCATAAGTGGGATCAATTACCCCAGGACTTATAATAAGTCCTATTAGAGTAGAAGAACTGCGTCCTAACAATAAACCTACTGTTCCTTGGTGAAGAAGCCCTTTTACTCCTGTGGGAATGATTTGAACTCCCATCTCTGGAGTTAGTACTGCTCTGGCGGAGGCACAGATGTCCAACCCTGCACTCCCTCTTGTTCATCTGATCAGAGATCTGATGGATAATGTGTCCTGGGCACTACCCTGATGGTGTTGCTGGGTTCCTCCATGGTGTTTCTGGGTTCCTCCAGTGCCCTGTATATTTGTGGTCTTGGGCCCCTGAGCATTGGGCCCCCCTGTCCGTTTTTTGGCAATGGAGCCCAATGCCTTTCTCCACAATATCATGGGTAATCACCTGGTACCTGTCCGTTTTTTGATAATGGAGTACCCTCTATGGTGGTTTGAGAACGACATTCATTAGCCCAATGTCTCCCTCTACGGCATCGTTGGCAAATATCCAGTATTCTACTTCTTTGATACCTAGCTTTGTTAAATCCTCCTCCTATGGGGCAATTCCTTTTAAAATGTCCTGTTTGTTCACAATTGTAGCATGTTTTTGGCCTGGCATCTAAAGCCTGTTTTACTGCAGCTGCCAAGACTTGCCCTTGTTCATTAATGTCTCTAGCTGTTTGAATAAGCCTATCTACAAATTCAGCATAAGGTTTATTAGCTCCCTGTATTACCTTAGATAATTGACCTTGTATATCTCCATGTCCTTGCAAAGTCTTCCATTCCCTAACTGCATGTGCAGCAATTTGTAAATATACAGTAGGATCATATTCAATTTGTTGTCATTGACCCTCATAAGGTCCTTTTCCTAACAACATATCTAGATTTCTTTGAGGGTAAATGGATGCTGCATTTCGCCTAGCCATCTCCATGCAAAATTCCTCATTGGCAACCTTCCATAACAAATATTGCCCTCCATTTAGCAAGGCTTTACACATACTAGCCAAATCTGCTGGCATCATGTCCAAGTTGGTAATGGATTCGACCATGCTTACAGTGAAGGGTGCTTGAGGACCATAGGTTGTTACAGCCTCCTTTAACTGCTTCACTGTTTTGAAATCTAGAGCACGGTGAATTCGCTGCCCTTCTGCCTGCTCAAGTGCAGGGCATGCTAATCTTTGAAATCCTGTCTTAGGATCCTATCTATCAACTATGGGGGTTGAGGCCACTCAGCTGTCTCCATAGGTGGAGCTGTTGGTTTAATTATGCCCTCTGTTGATAGAACGGTGTTAGTAGCAGCCTCCTGTTGTAGCTTTGTCCCTAATTGCCCCTTTTCCATTAAATTTCCTTCCTCTGTGTGACGAGCTCGAGAGACCTTCTCTTTTGCTTGATCTAAAATGTCTTTCCCCATGGTCTGAACTTCTAACAATTTACTTAACACTCTTTCAGTTTTTTTTTGTTTGTTTGTTTGTGTTTTTTTTTTTTTACTAATTTCTAATCTACTATAAAGATAACGCAACCCAACAAGATAACATAAAACAAAACCAGAACAAAAAAATCATTGTATCTATTTTCCTATTTTCTTGACATGTGCATTTGTGGTCTATCTCGATCTCTTCCTCAGGGGTGAACAACTTCAAACCTTGAGCCAACCATTTTTCCCAGTTTTCCTGAGAAAGTTCTAGGTTTAGGCAGCTTGAAACAAAAACAAAACAAATCAAAACAAGAACACATTGTTTTTTGAAATGGTCACAGATTCTCTTGTCTTCCCTCAGGGGCGAGCAATTTCACATGCCTCCAAATTTCAGTCGTTCCCCGCATGGGCCGCCAAATGCTGCAGTCTGACTAGGCACAAATTCCGAGCCACTGAAGCAGGAACAAACTTTATTTCTGAACTCTACCAGCACACTCCACACACGCTCCCGGGAAATCTGCCAGATGCCACACGGCTCCTCCAGGGACCAACAACCGGAAATCCCTCCTCTGGCACTTCCCCAACCAATGGGAACTCTCCAGGAATCCCCATGAGAAATCAAGTGGAACTCAACGGGAACTCTGCCAGAACTCAAAAGTCATCTTCTTAATGGCTCGCTAACGTCACCTCTCAACCACTGCTTCTGGCAAAAATGTCATGCGTCATCCTGACTTGGCTGTGGCCCTCAACAAGTGATATTGGAGCTCCCCTGACACCCAGGTGGGAGGGGTCTCTCTCCTTGAGGGGCGAGTACCTGATACCCTGACTCAGTGGTATAAGAGCCCACAGAGACATGCAGGTGGGAGGGTTCTCCAACCAGACGGGGCAAGTGCCCTCTACACTGGCTGCAGTGCTATATGAGCTCCCATCGACACACAGGTTGGAGGAGTCTTTGCCTGGAGAGGCGAGTCCCCTCTAACCTGGCTGCAGCAGTATGAAAGATCCCAGCAACACTCAGGTGGGAAGGGTCTTCTGCCTGGAGGTACGACTACCCTCTAGGTCTTCTTGTTGTTTCTGTCTCTCCCAGGCCGACTTTCCTGATCCCCTTCCCAGGATACTCACCAGACCAGGTACTTTGCCTGGCCTAGTGGCCTTGTGGGTTCCCTTTTGGAAAACGTGAGCCCTGCCCCTTTTCTGGGCACTTTGGTTTCCCTCAGCCTGTGCCCTGCTACCCAATCCTGACACCCTTCAGTGGACCTGGCCCTTCAGCCTTCCTCCCCCTTTGCCTCCTGCTCAGATTTCTCCCCTCCATCCCCTGCCCATCCATATTCTTTTCATTCACGCTCCCCCAGGTGCTAGTACTTGGCTCTTCATTACTGGGCATGGTTTCTTGCTTGAGCACTTGGCTGCCTTTCTCGAGAACCATTTCCCTTCCCTTGGTTTCAGGCCATATTTTATAGACCCCATCCTGTGCCTCTCATCTATTCCACTGGTGGTATGTTATCCTGGCACTGCCAGGACCTTTTGCTTTCCTTGCTTCTCCCTAGCCTGGGCTCCTCGAAAGGGTCCAGGCTGCCAACCCACCACCACCACGCCCTCCATACACAAGGTACCACTCACAGTGGCCTCTTTTGAACCTCCTGTGTTTCAGGTCCTTCTATAAGGATCTACTCACCTGGGCAGAGGAGCCAAATTGGCTGGCCTCTGTGACCTTAAGGCTTCCTATGGGAAATAGAGCCTGGCCTCTTGCCTGAGTCCCCTTTGCTGCCTGAACTTTGAGGACTGGCAGTTATCATGCAATGTGCTTCAACCCAACTCTGAGAGATCCACTCCCTACCCTCCCCTGCTCTCTGACCTTGCATGCTGCCCCTACCCCAACCCAGCCCTACCTAACCCTGACCCTTTGCACTTCAGTACCCAGGCCTGGCATTCACATGAGCACCTGACAGTGCTCCTCGTGTCACTTGGCATAGCATGGAGTCTTTTCCTGTTGTTTCTGACCTGAGGGCCCCTTGCTTGGGACTGTCACCATGCTCCATTAGTTGCCTGTTACACTTTTCACTGTCTTCTTTTCCTTGCACAGCCCTTCCTCCTTTTCCCCTTGCACTTTCACATGGCGCTTGCAGTTCTCCTGCTCCTTGGGTCACTTATTCATGGTTGGTCAGGTGGGTCTTTTACCTGGGCATCTGGCTTGGGTCCTGGATCTTGCCCACCCCCAGACCCACCAAGATCCCTTACCGTGCCCTCCCATTGCCCTCCTCCAGGACGCCTTCACTTGCCAGGCTTCCTTTGCCAGGTCCCTGTCCCTGGATTTTCATCTGGGCCAGCACACCTTATCAGAACCTGAGTCCTGCCCCTTGCCTGGGACCCTTGCTCTCTCGGGCCTTTGGTCCTGCACCCAGAACCCTCACATCTGGCAGTCGCCCTAGGCCAGGAGCCTTCCTGCCCCCTGCTAGAGCCCTTGCCATCCCTCCAAAGTCTTGTACACTGTTCTGAGCCCCCTGCCCAAGCCCTGACCCTTGCATCTCCATTCCCTGGCCTGCCTCCTCACTTGAGCCTCTGGGGTACGTTTTGCTCCATGTTACCCTGGGCTTCAACTGTAGGCCTCAATGGGGCCAGTGCCTACTTCCTTTGGCTTCCCTGAACCTCAGAACCCTACTGTCCCCCACTTACCCAACAACGCCCTTCCCTGCCCTTTCCTGGCTTAGGCCCTCCTGTTGGTCCCTAGCATGGGCACCTTTCTGCAGTCCTGGCCTGCACCCCATCAACACCCTTCCTCTGGCCTTTCACGCTGCACCCTCCTTCATCCCTTCTGTTGTCCCTGTCCCTGCTGGGCCTCATTTCAAGATCCCTTTCCCAGGATGCTCACCAGGTACATGGGACTGGAACTGGACATTTGGCCCTGTGGGCTTCCTGTGGGAAAACATAACTGTACCCCTTGCATGGGACTTTGTATTCTCTTTTCCCAGGCCCTGCTCCTCAATACTGACACCTAGCAGTGAACCTTGGCCTTGAGCCCTCCTCTCCCTGTGCCACCAACTACCCTTGCTCCCCTTTCTCCCCTCCCCAGCCCGGTCTGTATTCATAGAACCCATGACTAGGTCCTTGAACTTGGCTCCCCATTCTTGGGCTTGTCTCCTTTCTGGAGCCCCCAGTTGCCCTTTTTGAGGACCCTGTCCCTGTTCCTTGATTTCAGGCCCCTTGTTGGCCCCCTCCTGTTCCTACCCTCTGTTCCCCTTGTATTGTGGTATTTTGTCATTTCCAGGACACTGCCCTCCCAACTTCTTCTCTCTAGTCTTCTCTCCTCCAATGGTTGCTAGCTCCCCACCAATACCCACCCCCAATCCCGGACCAAAGGTATCCCTCACATTTCCTTGCTTTGGTCCTGGTCTCTCTCTGAGGATCTACTCACCTGGGGCAGAGGAGTGGAATTGGCTGACCTCTGGGCCCTGAAGGATCTCTATGGGCAACATAGCCCTGCCCCTTGCATGGGCCCTCTTTGCTGTCCAATCTTGACAACTGGCAGTGAACTTGGGCCTAGTGATGACCTTGCCCTTGGCAATCCCCTCCCTTCCCTCTCCTTCCTTCTAGCCTTGCAAGATGCCCCTAGGCCACCCCAGCCCTTCCTCACCCTGACCCTACACCCCACAGTCCTGGGTTGGATGCAAGCCTGAGCTCATTACTGCATTACTTGGGTTGTGTTGCTTTCTGTGCTGTCTCTTCCTGTCGTGTCTGACCTGAGTGCCCCTTGATTTGACCCCCAAGCTAAATTCACTCTGTGCCATTTGTGCAGCCCTCTGTCTCCTCATAATAGCGCAGATCCTAACTCTCCTTCGCCTACTGCGTTTTGTTGGAGCAGGGGCCTGCTGCTGATTTGGTCCCTGATAAATTTTGTTGGGGTAGGTTCCTTACTTGGGCTCCTTGATTGGGTCCTGACTCTTGCCTTTCTCTGCACCCACTCGATCCCCCACTGTTCCCTCACATTGTACTCCTCCTGGCCTCTGTCCCTTGCAGGCCCTGTGGCCTGGTCCTGGCCCTTGATCCTCATCTGGGCCAGGGCATCTTATGGGAAAGAGAACCCTGATCCTCGCAAGGGCTACTTGCTCTCCGTAGGCCCTTGGGGTAGCATCAGGAACCTTGACACCTGGCAGTAGTTATGGGCCTCGAGCCTGCCTCCCCCCGGCTGGATTCCATGCCTTCCCTCCCCAGCCCTGTCCCCTGTCCTGAGCCCCCTTCCTTAGTGCTGGTTCTTGGCTCTCCATTCTATGGATTGGCTCCTGTCTTGATCCTCTGGGGTTCCTTCTTGCTCCGTGCTTCCCTGGGCTTGAACTGTGGGCCTTGCTGGGACTTCTTCCCACCTCCCCTTGTCTTTCCTGCATCTGACCACCCTAGTGCAGCCCCTGCCTCCCCAGCCCCGCCATCCCCTGCTCTCCCCTAGCCTGGGCCCTCCTCTAGGTCCCTAGCCTGGGCTCCATTCTGCGGTTCTGACCTGAACCCCACAAACCTTCTTCATGCACTTCACGCTGTGCCCTCCTTTGGCCCTCCTGTTGTCCTTGTCCCTTCTAGGCTCCTTTCCAGATCCCTTTCCCAGGATGCTGACCTTATCCAGGGGATAGGACTGGGATGTTTGACCCTGTGGTCTTCCTTTGAGAAAAGGTAGCATTGCCCCTTTCCTGGGGGCTTTGTCCACCTTCAGCCTGGGCCCTTCTCCTCAATCCTGACACCATGCAGTGAATCTTGGCTATGAGCCCTACTCTCCCTGCTCC
>NW_026005926.1:159245-167840 GCF_001458135.2 Marmota marmota marmota | reverse complement strand
CACTCACACCTGAGTTTCAGGGGAGCTCCTATAGCCCAGGAGCCAGGGTAGAGGGACTCCCTCCTCTATGCAGGAGACCCCTCCCACCTGGGTTTTGGAGGGAGTTCCTATACTGCTGCAGCCATGGTAGAGGGCACTCACCTCTATAGGCCTGACAACCCTCACACCTGGGTGTTGGGGAAGAACTCCAAACAGCCACAGCCAGGGTAGAGTTAACTTGCTCCTCCAGGAGGGAGACCCCACCCACCTGGGTTACTGGGGGAGCTCATACCACCTCAGCCAGGGTAGAGAGAATTTGCACCTCCAGTCCAATCTACCCTGGCTATCTTGGTATACAAGCTCCCTGCAACACGGAGGTGGGAGGGGTCTCCTTCCTGGAGGAGCGAGTACCCTCTACCCTGGCTAAACCTGTATAGAGCTCTCCCACTGGACACCTAATGGGGAGGGGTCTTCCACCTGGAGGGGCGATTCATATCTACCCTGTCTGCTATGGTACAAGAGTTCTCCCTGACACCCTGGAGGGAGGGGTCCCTTCCTAGAGGGGTGAGTCTTCTCTTCCCTGGCTAAGGTGGTATACAAGCTCCCTGCAAGACCCCGGTGGGAGGGATTTCCTGCCTGGAAGTGTGAATCCCCACTACCCTGGCTGCAGTGGTATAAGAGCTCCCCTACCCTGACACCCTGGTGGGAATGGTCTCCAGCCTGGAAGAGTGAGTTTCCTCTATCTTGGCTTTGGGTGTATACTAGCCCCCTCCAACACCCAGGTAGGAGGCATCTCCAGCTTGGAGGGGTGAGTCCCTGTATCCTGGCTGCAACTGTATTAGAGCTCCCTTTAATAACCAGGTGGGATGGATCTCCCACCTGGAGTGGCATATAACCTATGCCCTGGCCTTGAAGGTATAGGATCTGCCCCCCCTGACACCCGGGTGGGAGGGGTCTCCTACCTGGAGTGGAGAGTCCTCTCTACCCTAACTAAGGTGGTATACAAGCTCCCCATGACACCCAGGTGAGAGGACTTTTCTTTCTGGAGGGGCTAGTCCCAACTTCTCTGGCTGTAGTGGTATAAGAGCTCCCACCCACACACACAGGTGGGAGCGTTCTCGCACCTGGAGTGGCAAGTCCCATTTTCCCTGCCTCTACAGTATATGAGCTCCCATGACAACCAGAGTTTAGGTGTCTCTTGCCTAGTGGGGCTAGTCCCCTCTCTCCTGGCTAGAGTGGTATACGAGCTCCTTCCCCCATAGCAAGATGGGATGGGTCTCCTGCCTGGAGAAGCTAGTACCCTGCACCCTGGCTAATGCAGTATATAAGCTCCCTGACACCCAGAAGGGAGGAATCTCCTGAATGTAGGTGAGAATTCACATGTACCCTGGCTAAGGTGGTCTACAAGCTCCCTGTGACACGCAGGTGGGAGGGGTCTCCCAACTGAGGCATGAGTTCCCTCTACAATGGCTGTGGCAGTAAAGGAGCTCCCCTGACACCCAGGTGGGAGGGTCTCTGGCCTGGAGGGGCAAGTCCCTCTACCCTGGCTGCGGAGGTATATGAGAACCCCCAACAGACACCCAGATCAGCGGGGTCTTCCATCCAGAGAGGCAAGTCCCTTCTACACCGGCTGCAGAGGTATAAGAACTGCCCCTGAAAAACTGGTGAGATGTGTTTACTGACTGGAGGGGCGAGTCCCCTAGACCCTGGCTGTGGTGGTATAGGAGCACCCCTGACACCCAGTTGGGAGGAGTCTCCTGAAAGGTGGCTAGAATCCCCTCTACCCTGCTGAGAAGTACTGGAGCTCCCCAGGAATCCCAGATGGGAGGAGTCTCCTGCCTAGAGGGGCTAGTCCCCTCTCCCCTGGCTGGAGCAGTATATGAGCTGCCTCTGACACTGGGGTGGGAAGTGTCTCTGACTGTAGGGGCGAGTCCCTGGTACCCTGGCTGCTGCAGTATAGGAGCTTTCCCTGACATCCAGGTGGGAGAGATCTCCCATCTTGAGGGACAAGTTGGCTCCACCCTGGCTAAGGTGGTATACAAGCTCCCCGTGACACACAGGTGGAAGGGGTCTCCTGCCTGCAGGTACAAGTTCCCTCTACCCAGGCTGTGGGGGTATACTAGCCACCTCCAACACCCAGGTGGGAGGCATCTCCACTTGGAGGGGCGAGTGCACTTTACCCTGCCTGCTGTGGTATAGGAACCCCACATACCCAGGTGGGAAGGGTCTCCCGCCTGGAGGGGTGAGTCCACTCTAACCTGCCTGCAGTGATATATGAGCTCCCCTGACAACCAATTCGGAGTTGTGTCCCACCTAGAGTGTGAGTCGCCTTTACCCTGGATTTGTTAGTTTATGAGCTACCTTCAGACACCCAAGTTAGAGGGGTCTCCCTCATAAAAGGGTGAGTGTCTTCTACCCTGGCTTAGGCAGGATACAAGCCTCCCCACCCTACACCTAAGTGGGAGATGTCTCTCGCTTGGAGGGGTGAATCCACTCTACCCTGGCTGTGGCGGTAAAGGAGCTTCCCTGACCCTCTAGTGGGAGGAGTGTCCTGACATGGGGGGAGGAGTCCCCTCTACCCTGGCTGCAGCTGTGTACAGGCTCTCCCAGACACCCGGGTGGGAGGGGACTTTCGCCTGGAGGTGCAAGTCATCTCTAACCTGGCTAGGATGGTATTAATTCCCCCCACACATTCACGTGAGACGGGTTTCCCATTGGAGTGGCGAGTCCCCTCTACCCTGGCTGGTGCTCTATAAGAGCTTTAGGAACACCCAGATTGGAGGGGTCTCCTGCCTAAAGAGGTGAACCCCTCTACTCTGGCTGTGGCAGTATAGGAGCTTCCCCCAGACAATCATGTGGGAGGGGTCTCCCTCCTGTAGGGGAGAGCCCCTGTACCCTGACTGCAGAGTTATTCGAGATCCCCCCAACACCCAGGTGGGATGGGTCACCCAATGGAGGGGCGAGCCCCTCTACCCTACCTCCAGAGGTATAGGAGCTCTGCTGGACACCCAGGTGTGAGGGGTCTCCTGCCTATAGTGGCGAGTCCCCACTCTCCTGTCTGTAGCGGTATATGAGCCTCCCCTGAAACCCAGGTGGGAGGGGTCGCCTGCTTGAGGGGGTGATTCCTCTCTACCCTGGCTGTTACAGTATACAAGCTCCCCTGTACAACCAGGCGGGTGGTGTCTCCCTCCTTGGGTGGTGGGTCTCCTCTACCCTGCCTGAGATGGCATATGAGCTCCCCTGACAACCAGGTGTGAGGGGGTCTCCTGCCTAGTGAGGCAAGTCCCCAAAATCCTGGCTGTGGTGTACACGAGCTCCCCCTTCAATACCCAGATGGGAGGGTCTCATGCCTGGAGGAGGAAGTTTCCTCCAACCTGGCAGTTCACAAGCTCCTCCAAAACACAGGTGAGAGTGGTCTCCCAACTGAAGGTGCAAGTCCCCTCTACCCTGACACCCAGGTAGGATGGGTCTCCCACTTGGAGGGGCGAGTCCCCTCTACTTTGGCTGGTGCCTTATAAGATTTCCTGGGAAAACCAGGTGTGAGGGGTCTCCCACGTGCAGGCTGTGGCAGCCCACGAGCTGCTCCCCCATACCCAGATGAGAGGGGTCTCCCGCCTGTAGGGGCAAGTCCCTTCTATCCTGGCTGCGGCGGGATACTATCTCCCCCTGACAACCAGGTGAAAGTGTTCTCCCTCCTGGAGGGGCCAGCCCCTGCTACTTGGCTCCTGTTGTTTGGAAACCCCCCCACATACACACAGGTGGGAGGGGTCTCCCGCCTGGAGGGGTGAGTCCCCTATACCCTGGATAAGGCTGAATAAAAGCTCGCCCTGAAACCTATGTGTGAGGGGTCTCTTGACTGAAGGAGCACCCTAGCTGAGGTGGTAATCGAGCTCCCCCGACACCCAGGTGAGAGGGGTCTTTCGCCTGGTGTGGGGAGTCTGCTCTATCCTGGCTGCAGCGATATAGGAGCCCCCACCCGTGACACTCAGGTGGAAGGCTCTCCCTCCTGGAGGGGCGAGTCTCCTCTACCCTGGCTGTGATGGTAATTGATCTCCCCGGACACCCAGGTCAGAGGGGTCTCACGCCTGGAGGTGTGAGTCCCCTCTATCCTTGCTGCAGCGGAATACATGGTCCCCCAGACACAAATATGTGAAGGGTGCCCAGCTTAGAGGGGCGAGTCCCTTCTAACCTGGCTAAGGTGGTATACATGATCCCCATGACACCCAGGTGGGAGGGGTCTCCTGCATGGAGGGGCGAGTCCAAACTACCCAGGATGCAGCAGTATATGAGACCCCCGACACCCAGGTGCGAAGGGTCTCCTGCCTGGTGGGGCCAGTCCCCTCTACCCTAGCTATGGGGTTGTAGGAGCCCCCTCAGAATCCCAGGTGGGAGGGGTCTCCCGCCCAGAGAGGCAAGTCTCCTGTAACTGGCTGCTGCCCTATATGAGCTTCCCCTGACACCTGGTGGGAGGGGTCTCCCACCTCCTGGGGCAAGTACCCTCTATCCTAGTTTTGGTGGTATTAGAGCTCCCCCCAACAACCAGGTGGGAGCCTCTGCTGCCTGGAGGGGCAATTCTCCTCTACCCTGGCTAAGGTTGTATATAAGCTCCCCATGACACCCAGGTGGGAAGGTGTCCTGCCTGGATGGGCGTGTCTTCACTATCCTCTCTGCAGTGGTATAAGTGCTCCCACCACACCCAGGAGAGAGGGTTCTCTTGACTGGAGGGGCGAGTCCCCTCTACCCTGGCTGCAGCAGTATTGGAGCTTCCCCTGACCCCCAGGTGGGAGAGGTCTCCCGCCTGGAAAGACGAGTCCCCTGTACTTTGTCTGGTGCCCTATAAGGGCTCCCTGGACACCAACATGGGAGGAGTCTTCCGCCTGCAAGGGCCGAACCCCTCTACCCTGGCTGTGGCAGCACAGCGGCTTCCCCCAGACACCCTGGGGGGAGGGGTCTTCCGCCTATAGGGTCGAGTTTCCTCTACCCTGGCTGCAGTGGTATTCAAGCTCCCCCTGTTAACGAGGTGGGAGGGGTCTCCCGACTAGAGGGGCAAGTCCCTGCTACCCTGGCTGCAGCAGTATAAGAGCCCCTCAACACACACACCCATGTGTGAGGGGTCTCTTGCCTGGATGAACGAGTTGACTCTACCATGGATTCTGGGGTATACCAGCTCCCTTGACACCAAGGTGGGAGGGATCCCCCTCCTGGAGGGGCGAGTCCACTCTACCTTGGCTGTGGTGGTATATGAGCTCCACCTGATACCCACGTGGGAGAGATCTTCTGCCTGGAGAGATGAGTCTGCTCCACCCTAGCTGCAGCAGTATACAAGCTACCCCAAACACCCACGTGGGAGGGGTCTCCCACATAGAGTGGTGTTTCCCCTCTACCCTGGGTGCAGTGATTTATGAGCTCCCCCAGACACCCAGGTGGAAGGGTCTCCAGCATGAAGGAGCAAGTCCCCTCTATTCTGGTTGAGGCGGTATAGGTATAGGAGCACGCCTGACACTCACGTTAGAGGGGTCTCTTGACTAGAGGGGCAAGTCCCCTCTACCCTGGGTACAGAGGTATTTGAGCTTCCCTCAACACCTAGGTGGAAGGAGTCTCTGGTCTGGAGGGTGTCCTCTCTCCCCTAGCTGCAGCAATATATAAGCTCCACCAACATCCAAGTAGGAAGGCATCCGGCCTGGTGTTAGGAGTCCCCTCTACATTGGCTGTGGCGATATACAAGTTCTGACAGAAACCCATGTAAGAGGGGTCTCCCTCTTGGAGGGGCAAGTCCCTTCTACCCTGGGTAAGGCAGTATACAAGCTGCCCCAGAAACCCAGGTTGGAGAGGTCTCCCGCCTGGAAGGGTGAGTTCCTCTACTTTGGCTGGTGCCCTATCAAAGCTTTCTGGACACCCAGGTAGGAGGGGTCTCCCGCCTACAGGGCTGAAAACCTCTTCCCTGACTGTGGTGGTATATGAGTTCCTCCTGACACCCTGGTGGGAGGGGTCTCCCAACTGGAGGGGCGATTCCCCTTTACCCTGGCTGCAGAGGTATAGGAGCTCCTCCAACACACAGATGGAAGGGATATCTCCCCTGGAGGGGCGAGTCCCTGCTTCCCTTGCTGCTGAGCTATATGAGCCTCCCCCCCACTGATACCCAGATGGGAGGGGAATCCTACCTAGAGTGGTGAGTTCATTCTACCCTGGATGTTGCAGTATAGGAACTCCCCTGACACCCAGGTTAGAGTGGTCTCTTGCCTGGAGGGGCGAGTCCCCTCAACTCTAGCTGCAGTGGTATAGGAGCTCCCCCCTGGGAGGGGTCTCCTGCCTAGGAGTGCAAAACCCCTGTACCATGGATGGGGAGGTATAAAAGCACACCCAGAAACCCAGATGGGAGGGGTATCTTGCCTGGTGGGGCAATTCTCCTCTACTTTGGCTGGTGCCATATAAGAGCTCCCAGGACACCCGAGTTGGAGGGGTCTCCTGGTTGCATGGGCAAGTCCCCTCACCCTGGCTGTGGCAGTATGTGAGCTCCCCCTGACACCCAGGTGGGAGGGGTCCCCTGCCTTTAGAGGTGAGTCTCCTCTACTTTGGGTGGTGGCATATAAGAGCTCCCTGGACACCCTGGTGGGAGGGGTCTCCCTGGTGGGGGTTGTATTCAAGCTCCCCTGGACAACCAGGTGGGAGGGGTCTCCTGCCTGGAGCAACACATCCCCTGTAACCCTGGCTTCGGTGGTATACAAGCTCTCCCAGACATCCAGATGGGAAGGTTCTCCCTCATAGAGGGGCAACTCCCCTCTACCCTGCCTAAGGCAAAATACAACTTCCCCATGAAACACAGGTGGGAGGGGTCTCCCGCCTGGAGGGGCGTGTCCTCTCTACTTTGTCTGGTGTCCTATAAGATCTCCCTGGACACCCAGGTGGGAGGGGTCTCCCAACTGCAGGGGCGAACTCCTCTATCCTAGCTGTGGCAGTATAGGACTTCCCTCCAACACCCTGATGAAAGTGGTCTCCCTCCTGTAGGGGTGGAGACCTGGACACCCAGGTGGGAGGGGCCTCCCTCATACAGGGCTGAAACCCTCTGCCTGACTGCAGCTTTCGAGCTCCCCCCACAACCATGTGGGAAGGGTCTCCAACTAGAAAGGCGAATCACCTCTACCCTAGCTATGGAAGTATAGAAGCTCCCCCAACACCCAGGTAAGAGGGGTGTCTCTCCTGGAGTAGGGAGTCCCTGCTACCCTAGCTGTGGCAGTATACGGGTCCCATCCCCCAACACTAAGGTGGGAGGGGTCTCCTTCCTTCTGTGGTGAGTCCCATATACCCTGGATGCAGTGATGTATGAGCTAACCCAGACACCCAGGAGGGGAAGGGTCTCTCCTCTGGAATGGAGAGTCTCTGCTCCCCTGGCTGCCTTGGTATACAAGCCCCCTCTGACACCCAGGTGGGAGGGGTCTCCAGCCTAGAATGGCGATTCCTCTCTACCCTGGCTTGGACGGTATAGGAGCTCCTCCACAACACCCAGGTGAGTGTCTCGACTGGAGGGGCGAGTCCCTTCTACCTTTGCTACAGCTGTTTAGGAGCCCTCCCTCATACCCAGGTGGGAGATTATCCCACCTGGCAGGGCTAGTCTCCTCTACCCTGGCTTTGGCGATATAAGAATTCCCCCTAACACTCAGGTGGGAGGGGTCTCCCGCCTGGATGGGAGAGTCCCCTCTACCATGGCATTGTCAGTATAAGAGCTACCCCTGAAACCCAGGTGGGAAGGGTCTCCAGCCTGGAGGGACGAGTCCACTCTAGTTTGGCTACAATGGTGTACAAGCTCCCACTGGACACCCATGTGGGAGGAGTTTCCGACTGGAGAGGCGAGTCCCCTCTACCCTGGCTAGGGCGGTATATGAGCTCCCCAGGTCACCCAGGTGGGAGAGGTCTCCTGCCTAGAGGGGCAAATCCCCTCTCCCCTGCCTGCAATGGTATATGAGTGCCCTCTGACACCCAAGTTGGAGGAGTAATTTGTACTGGTGGGGCGAGTCTCCCTATCCTGGTTTTGCTGAATTCAAGCTTCCCCCGACACCCAGCTGGGAGGGGTCTCTTACCTGGACAGGTAATCCCCTCTATGGTTGCTGCAGCGGTATAGGAGCTCCACTGGATACCCATGTGGAAGGAGTCACCCTCATGGAGGGCAAGTCTGGTCTACCCTGGCTGTGGTGGTATACAAGCTCCCCCTGACACCCAGGTAGGAGGGATCTCCCGCCTGGAGGGTGGAGTCCCTTCTACTTTGGCTCGTGCACTATAAGAGCTCCCTGCAAACCCAGGTGGGAGGTGTCTCCCGGCTGCAGTGGCGAACCCCTCTACCCTGGATCTGGTAGTATAGGAACTTCCCCAAACACCCTGGTGGGATGGGTCTCCCGCCTGTAGGGACGATTCCCTTCTACCTTCCCTGCAAAGGTATAAGAGGTCCCCTGAACCCAGGTGGGAGGGGTCTCTCCCCTGGAGAAGTGAAGCCCTGCTACCCTGACTGGACGCCCAGGTGGGAGGGGTCTCTCTCCTGGAGGGGCGAGTGCCCTCTACCCTGGCTGCAGTGGTACACCAGTTTCCTCTGATTCCCAAGTGGGAGGGGTCTGCCACCTGGATGGG
>NW_026005926.1:86734-158562 GCF_001458135.2 Marmota marmota marmota | reverse complement strand
AGGAGTCTCTCCCCTGGAGGGGGGAGTCCCTCCTACCCTGGCTGCAGCAGTATAGGAGCCCCACACACACACTCAGGTGGTAGGGGTCTCCCACTTGGATAGGCTAGTTGCCTCTATCATTGCTGCTGGGGAATATTAGCTCCCATGACTGCCAGATGGGAGAGGTCCAATGATTGTAGGGGCAAATTCCCTCTACCGTGGCTTCAGTGGTATATGAGCTCCACATGACACCCATGTGAAAGGGGCCTTCCATCTGGAGGGGCGATTATGCTCTACCCTGGCTGCAGCAGTATACAAGCTTCCCCTGACACGCAGGTGGGAGGGGTCTCCTTCCTTCTCTGGTGAGTCCCATATACCCTGGATGCAGTGATGTATGAGCTAACCCAGACACCCAGGAGGGGAAGGGTCTCTCCTCTGGAATGGAGAGTCTCTGCTCCCCTGGCTGCCTTGGTATACAAGCCCCCTCTGACACCCAGGTGGGAGGGGTCTCCAGCCTAGAATGGCGATTCCTCTCTACCCTGGCTTGGACGGTATAGGAGCTCCTCCACAACACCCAGGTGAGTGTCTCGACTGGAGGGGCGAGTCCCTTCTACCTTTGCTACAGCTGTTTAGGAGCCCTCCCTCATACCCAGGTGGGAGATTATCCCACCTGGCAGGGCTAGTCTCCTCTACCCTGGCTTTGGCGATATAAGAACTCCCCCTAACACTCAGGTGGGAGGGGTCTCCCGCCTGGATGGGTGAGTCCCCTCTACCATGGCATTGTCAGTATAAGAGCTACCCCTGAAACCCAGGTGGGAAGGGTCTCCAGCCTGGAGGGACGAGTCCACTCTAGTTTGGCTACAATGGTGTACAAGCTCCCACTGGACACCCATGTGGGAGGAGTTTCCGACTGGAGAGGCGAGTCCCCTCTACCCTGGCTAGGGCGGTATATGAGCTCCCCAGGTCACCCAGGTGGGAGAGGTCTCCTGCCTAGAGGGGCAAATCCCCTCTCCCCTGCCTGCAATGGTATATGAGTGCCCTCTGACACCCAAGTTGGAGGAGTAATTTGTACTGGTGGGGCGAGTCTCCCTATCCTGGTTTTGCTGAATTCAAGCTTCCCCCGACACCCAGCTGGGAGGGGTCTCTTACCTGGACAGGTAATCCCCTCTATGGTTGCTGCAGCGGTATAGGAGCTCCACTGGATACCCATGTGGAAGGAGTCACCCTCATGGAGGGCAAGTCTGGTCTACCCTGGCTGTGGTGGTATACAAGCTCCCCCTGACACCCAGGTAGGAGGGATCTCCCGCCTGGAGGGTGGAGTCCCTTCTACTTTGGCTCGTGCACTATAAGAGCTCCCTGCAAACCCAGGTGGGAGGTGTCTCCCGGCTGCAGTGGCGAACCCCTCTACCCTGGATCTGGTAGTATAGGAACTTCCCCAAACACCCTGGTGGGATGGGTCTCCAGCCTGTAGGGATGAGTCCCTTCTACCCTCTCTGAAAAGGTATAAGAGCCCCCCCAAACCCAGGTGGGGGGGTCTCTCCCCTGAAGAAGCAAATCCCTGCTACCCTGACTGGAGGGGTATATGAGACCCCACGTCAAGACACCCAGGTGGGAGGGGTCTCTCGCCTGGAGGGGCGAGTCCCCTCTACCCTGGCTGCAGTGGTATACCAGTTTCCTCTTATTCCCAGGTGGGAGGGGTCTGCCACCTGGATGGGTGACTTGCCTCTACCATGGTTGCTGGGGTATATGAGCTCCCTTGACACCCAGGTGGGAGGTGTCCATTGCCTGGAGGGTCATATCCCCTCTACCATGGCTCAAGCTGTACATAAGCTCCAAAAGACACCCACGTGGGAGGGGTCTTCCCACTGGAGGAGTGAGTCCACTCTACCCTGGCAGCAGCAGTATAGGAGCTTCTCCTGAGACCCAGGTGGGAGGGGTCTCCCACCTAGAGTGCTAAGTCCCCTCTACCCTGGATTTGGCAGTGTATAAGCTCCCCTGGACACCCATGTGGGAGGGGTCTCCACCATGGAGAGGCGAGTACACTCTATTCTGGCTGAGGTGGAATAGGAGCTCCTCCCTACACCCAAGTTATAGGAATCTCTTGACTGGAAGGGCTAGTCCCGTATTCTCTGTCTGCTGCAGTATTTGAGTTCCTCTGGAGACACAGGTGGGAGGGGTCCTCAGCCTGGGCTGATGAGTCCCCTCTACACTGGCTGAGGGTGTGTACCAGCTAAACTTGAAACCCAGGTGGGAGGTGTCTCCCGCCTTGAGGGGCCAGTCCCATCTATTCTGGCTGGTGTGATATATGAGATGCCCCCCATACCCAGATGGGAGTGGTCTCCCACCTGTAGGGGCGAACACCCTCTACACTGGCTGCAGCAGCATAAGAACTCCCCCTGAAACTAAGGTGGGAGGGTTCTCCCGACTGGAGGGGCAAGTCCCCTCTACCCTGGCTGTGGTGGTTTAATATCTCCCCAACACACAACCAGGTGGGAGGGGTCTCCACCTCAACCCTGTCAATGGTGGTATATGTGTTCCCCCTGATACCTTGTTGTGAGGGGTTCTTTCGTCAAGAGATGCAAGTACATTCTACTGTGGCTTTGGTGGTATATGAGCTCCCACAGAAGCCAGGTTGGAGGGGTCTCCAGCCTGGATGGGTGAGTTTCCTCTATCCTGGCTAAGGTGATATACAAGTTCCCCACAACACTCAGGATGGAGGGGTCTCCTGCCCGGAGGGGCAAGTCCCCACTACCCTGGCTGCAGCGCTATAGGAGCTCCACCCCCATCCAGGAGTGAGGGTCTCCCACCTGAAGGGACGAGTCCCCTCAACCCTGGCTGCAGGGGTATAAATGCCCCCTCCCCCACCCAGGAGGGAGAGATCTCCCATCTGGAGGGATAAGTTGCTGCTACACCAGCTGTAGCTGAATATGAAAACCCCTCTCCAGACACCCATGTGGGAGAGGTCTTTGGCTTGGAGGGGCGTGTCCTCTCTACCCTGGCTAAGGCTGTATAAGAGTTACCTCCATTCCCAAGTGGGAGGTGTCTCTGGCCTGGAGGTGACAGTCGCCTCTACACTGGCTGATGAGGTACATGAGCTCCACAGGACACCCAGGTTGGAGCGGTCTTTTACCCAGAGGGGCGAGTAACCTCTAACCTGATTGTGGCAGTATACAGTTCCCCCAGACACCCAGGTGGGATGGGGCTACCACGTAAAGTGGAGATTCCCCTCTATCCTGGCTGCTGCAGTATAAGAGCTCCCCTGACACTGAGGTGGGAGGAGTCTTCTGCCTGGATAGGAGAGTCCCTTATAACCTTCCTGCAGCGGTAAAGGAGATCACCAGGACATCCAGGTGGAAGGGGGTCTCCCGCCTGGAGGGGAGAGTCCCCTCTACCCCAGCTGTCGTGGAGTATGAGCTCCCACAGTCACTCAGGTGGTGGTTCCCTCGCCTGGAGGGGAGAGTTCCATGTATCCTGGATATGGAGTTATAGGAGCACCCTACCACCATATCAAAATGGCAGGGGTGTCCAAAATAGAGGGGCCAGTCCCCTCTACCCTGGCTGCTGCAGCATATGAGCACCCCTGACACCCTGGTGGTAGGGGCTTCCCTCCTGAAGGGGAAAGAACCCTCTACCCTGATTGGTGTGGTATATGATTTCCCCTGACACCCAGGTGGAAGGAGTCTTTCTCCTGGAGGGGTGAGTCCCTTCTACCCGGGCTAAGGTGTTATACAAGCTTCCAGTGACACCCAGGTGGGAGGGTTCTCCTTCCTGGTGGAGCGAGTACCCACTACCCTGGCTACAGAGGTATATGAGCTACCCCACTGACACCCAGTGGGCAGGGTCTCCTGCCTGGAGGGGCCAGTTTTCCCTAACCTTCCTGTGGCAGTATAAGAGTTCCCCTGGACACCTAGGTGGAAGGGGTCTTCTGCCTGGAGAGGAAAGGCCCCTCTACCCTCGCTGTGGCAGTATAAGAGCTCCCTGTGACACCAAGATGGAAGGGGTATCACATCTGGAGGGGCGAATCCCCTCTATCCTGGCTGTGGCAGTATAGGGTCCCACTCCTAGAGCAGAAAATCCCCTCTACCCTAGCTGTGGAGCAATACACACTTCCCCAGACACCCAGGTGGGAAGGGTCTCCTGACTGGAGGGGCACGTCCCCTCTACCCGGGCTTTGGCAGTATACAAGCTCATCCCAGCACCCAGGTGGGAGGGGTCTCCCACCTGGAGCACTGTGTCCCCTCTACTTTGGCTGGTGCCATATAAGAACTTCCAGGACACCCATTTGGGCAGCGTCTTGCGACTGGAAGGGCAAGGCCCCTCTACCCTGGAGGTGTAGGAGCAATTCTTCTCTAACCTGGCTGCAGTGGTATATGAGCTCCCCTGACACCCAGGTGAGAGGGGTCTCTCACCTAGAGGGACGAGTCCCTTATACACTGGCTGAGGTGGTATATGAGCTCCCGTTGACACCCAGGTGAGAGGGGCCTTTACCTAGAGAAATGAGTCCCCTCTAACCTGGCTGTAAGTTTATAACCTCTCCCTGACACCCTGATGGAAGGTGTCTCTCACCTTGTGCAGCAAGTAACCTCTACACTGGCTCCAGTGTTATATGAGCTCCCTAAAAACCCGGGTGGGTGGGGTCTCTCATCTGGAGTGACAAGTCGCCTCTACACTGGCTAAGGTAGTATACAAGCTCCCTGAGACACCCAGGTGAAGGGGTCTCCCACCTGGAGGGGCGAATCCTCTCTACCATGGATGCTGAAGTACAGGAACTCTCCTGACCCCAATTGGGAAGAGTCTCCAGCCTGGAGGGTAGAGTCCCCTGGACCCTGCCTGTGGTGGTATAGGAGCTTCCACTAACACCCAGGTTTTAGGTGTCTCCCGACTGGAGGGGCAAGCCCCTTCTCCCTGGCGTTGGAGATATAGGAGATCCCCCCCAGACAGAGGAGGGAGGAGTCTCTTGCCTTGAGGGGTATATCCCATCTACAATGGTTGTGGTGGGATAAGAGCTCCCCCTGACAACCAGGTGAAAGGAATCTCCCGCCTGGAGAGGGGATTCTCTGCTAGCCTGGTTGTAGCTGTATACCTGCTGTGTTCCAACATCAAGGTGGGAGAGGTCTTACTCTTGGAGGGGCAAGTCCCCTCTACCCTGGCTAAGGCAGAATTCAAGCTTGCCCTGGCATCAAGATGGGAGGACTCTCTCGCCCGTGTTGAGGGCTACAGCCGAGTCTGGATGACACATGACATTTTTGCCAGAAGCAGTGGTTGAGAGGTGATGCCAGCGAGCCATTAAGATGATGGCTTTTGGGTTCTCGCTGAGTTTCATTGAGTTCCGGTTGAGCTCTTGCAAGGATTCCTGAAGAGTTCACTTTGGTTGGTAAAGTTCCTGTGGTGGGAGTTCTGGTTGGTGTGTGGTGTGTCCCGGGAGAAGGCCGCGTGTGTGATGTTCGTGGGAGTTCAGAAATAAAGTTTGTTTCTGCTTGAGTTGCTCATGATTTGTGCCCAGTCAGACTGCGGCACACCTGGAGGGGCAAATCTGCTCTTCCCTGGCTGCTGCTATATAGGAGCTCCCCCAGACACCCAGGTGGGAGGGGTTGCTGCCTAGAGGTGCAAGTCCCTTATACCCTGGCAGCAGTGGTGTAGGAGCTCCCCTGACACCAGGTGGGAGGGATTCTGCGGCAAGGAGTGGTGAGTACCCTCTACCCTGGCTATGGAGATATATGAGCTTCCCCCCACCATAGTGTGAGGGGTCTCCAATATGGAGGGGCGAGTCCCCTCTACCCTGGCTGATACAGTATATGAGCTCCCCCTGACACCCTCGTGGGAGGAATCTCCCTCCTGGAAGGGCAAGTACCCTCTACCCTGGCTAAGGTATTATACAAGCTCTACGTGACACCCAGTTGGGAGGGGTCTCCTTCCTAGAGGGACAAGTTGCCACTATTCTGGCTACAGTGGTATATGAGGACATCACCCACACACAGGCTTTTGAGGTCTCCCCCCGGAGGGGCGAGTCCTCTCTACCCTGCCTGGGGCAGTATACTAGCTCCACCTGACACCCAGGTAGGAGGGGTCTCCCACCTGTAGTGGGGAGTTTCCTCTACCCTTCCTGTGGCAGTATAGGAGTACCCCTGAACACCCAGGTAGAAGGTGTCTGTACTCTGGAGGGGTGCGTCCCTTCCTGGAGGGGCGATTCTCCTCTACCCTGGCTGTGGCAGTATAAGAGCTCCCCTTTGACACCCAGGGAGAAGGATCTCCAACCTAGAGCAGCTTTTCCCCTTTACCCTAGCTGTGGAGGTATACAAGTTTCCTCAGACTCCCAGGTGGGAGGGGTCTCCCACCTGGAGGGGCAAGTCCCCTCTACCCTGGCCTTGGTGGAATTCAAGCTCACCCCAGCAGCCAGGTGGGATCAGTCTCCCACCTGGAGGGGTGAGTCCCCACTAATTTGGTTGGTGCCATACAAGAGCTCCCAGGACTCCATGTGGCAGGCATCTCCCAACTGGAGGGACGAGTCCCTGAACCATGCCTGGGAGCTATAAGAACTCCCCTAGACACCCAGGTGGAAGGGGACTCCCTCCAGGAGGGGCGTGTCCCCTCTAATCTGGCTGTGGCGGTATAAGAGCTCCCCCTGATAAGCAGGTGGTAGGGGTCTCCTTTCTGGAAGGGCGAATCCCCTCTATCTGGGTGTGGCAGGATAAAAGTTCCCCCTGACACTAATAGGAAGGGTCTCCGGCCTAGAGCAGGGAATCCCCTCTACCCTAGCTGTGCAGGTATACAAGCTTCCCCAGATTCCCAGTTGGGTGGGGTCTCCCTCCTGGAGGGACGAGTCCCCTCTACCCTGGCTTTGGTGGTATACAGTCTATACAATTCCCCAGCACTCAGGTGGGAGGGGTCTTCTACCTGGAGGGACGTGTCCCCTCTAATTTGGCTGGTGCCATACAAGAGCTCCCAGGACACCCACGTGAGAGTCGTTTCCCAATTGGCAGAACAAGTCCCCTCGATCCTGGCTGGGATTATAGGAGCTCCCCCAGTCACCCAAGTGGGAGGGGTTTTCCAAGTGGAGGATTGAGTCCCCTCTTACCTGGCTGCAGTGGTATAGGAGCTCCCCTGACACCCAGGTGGGAGCAGTCTCTCGCCTGGAGGGGCGATTCCCTGCTACCCTGAGTATGTGGTATAAGAGCCCCCCAAGACACCCAGGTGGGAGGAGTCTCCAGCCTGGCAGGGCGAGTGTGGTGGTATATGATCTCCCCTCGACAGCCAGGTTGGAGGGGTCTTCACCTGGAGAGGCGAGGCCCCTCTAACCTGGCTGCAGTTGTATATAAGATCCCCCCAACACTGAGGTGGGAGGGGTCTCCTGCCTGGAGGTGCAAATCCCCTCTACCCTGTTTTGGGAAGTGTTCTAGCTCCCCTAACACCCAGTTGGGTGGCGTCTCCTGCCTGGAGGGGTGAGTCCTCTCTACCCTGCTGGCACAGTTATAAGAGTTCACCCATACACTAAGGTGAAAGGGTCTCCCACCTGGAAGGGCAATTACCTGTTACCCTGGCTGCAGCTCTATAGGAGCCATCCATACAAACCCAGGTGGGAGGGGTCTCTTGCCTGGAGGGGCAAGTCCCTGTTTTTCTGGCTGCGCCTAGATACTAGCTTCCCCTGACACCCAGGTGAAATGGGTATCCCACCTGGGGTGTAAATCCCTGCTACCCTGACTGCAGCTGTACAGTAGCCTCCACCCCACGGGGTATCCAGGTGGAAGGGATCTCATGCCTGTAGTGGTGAGTCCCCTGAATGCAGGCTGAGGCAGAATACAAGCTAGCATGGACACTAAGGTGGGAGGGGTCTCTTTCATGGAGGAGCCAGTCCTCTCTACCCAGGCTACAGAGGTATAAGAGCTCTCACAGACAACCATGTTTTTTCATTCACCCAGGACAAGGTGACAGCACTTGGCTCTCCATTACTGGGCCCAGCTCCTTGCTTGAGCCCCTTGTTGCACTTCTTGAGGACCCTGTCCCTTGGTTTCAGGCCCCTTTTGCCAGCCCCCTCCTGCACCTCCCCTCTATCCCCTCATGCTGTAGTATCCAAGCACTGCCTGGAGCCTCTGCTATCCCTGTTTCACTCTAGCCTAGGCTCCTCAAATGGGTTCTGCAGCCAACAGATCCCCCAACTTCTGCACACTAGGTATCATCTCACAATACCCTCTTTTACACATCATTGGTCCAGGTCCCGCTCTAGAGTCTACTCACCTGGGGCCAAAGAGTGGATTTGGCTGGTCTCTGCACCCTGAATGCTCTCTATGGGAAACACAACCCTGCCAGTCACCTGAGTTCCCTTCAGCACCTGTACTATGAGGCCTGCCAGTTAACATGGGACTTGCTCCAACCCAGCCCTGAGCGATCTCCTCCCTTCCCTCTTCTGCTCTCTGGACTTGAATTTTTCCCTTACCCCAACCCATTCCTCCATAACCCTGACCCTTTGTGCTCCAGTCTCTGGGCCTGTGCACTCGTCTAGGCCACTGACCATGTTCCTCAAGTCCTTTGACATAGCATGAAGTCTCCTCATGTTGTGTCAAGTCCTGGAGGCCCCTTGTCTGGGCCCATTTGTCCTCCACCAGGAACTTGGTCCTCCACCAGGAATCTTGACACCTGGAGGTAGCCCAGGGCCTGGAGCCTGACTGACCCTTGCTGGATCGCTTGCCTTCCCTCCCAAATCTTGTCCAGTGTCCTGAGCCCCTGCCCAAGCCCTGGCTCTTGGCTCTCTGTACCCAGGCCTGGCTCTTTGCTTGAGCCTCTGGTGGCCATTCTTGCTCATTACTTTTCTGGGCATTTTCTCAGGGCCCCCTTGCTGGGGCCACTTCCCTGCTCCCCTTGGCTTTCCTGTACCTCAGTACCCTAGTGCGGCCCTGCCTCCCCAGCACGCATTCCCTGCTCTCCCCTGGCCTGGGCCCTACTCTATGTCTCTTTCTGGGTTCCTTGCTGGGTCCTGACCCCCAGCCCATCTATAATTGTCCTCCAGTACTTCAGGCTGTGCCCTCCTTCGGCCCTCCAGTCCTTTCTGTCTCTTCCATGCCCGTTTCCTGATCCCCTTCCCAGGATGCTCACCAGTGCCAGGTGACTTGGCCTGGCCTCTTGGCCCTGGGGGCTCCCTTTGGGAAAATGTAGTGCTGCCCCTTGCCTGGGCCCTTTGGTCTCCCTCATCCGGGCCCTTCTCCAGGAACATGACACCCTGCAGTGGACCCAGGCTTTGAACCCTTCTCCCCTTGGGCCAGCTCCTCCCCTTTCTTCCCTCTCCCCCCTCCCTATCCATGTTTCTTTTCATTCACCCAGTCCCATGTGCTAGAACTTGGCTCTCCATTACTAGGCCCTGCTCCTTGCTTGAGCCATTGGCCGCCCTTCTAGAGGACCCTGTCCCTCTCCCTTGGTTTCAGGCCCCTTTTGCCAGCCCCCTCCTGTGCCTCCCCTCTGTTCCCCTCATGCTGTGGTATCCTGACATTGCCAGGAGCCTCTGCTATCCCTGTTTTGCTCTAGCCTAGGATACTCAAATGGGTCCTACAGCCCACTGAACCCCCAACTTCCACATTCCAGGGTTACCCTCTTTTGCCCCTCATTAGTCCAGGTCCCTCTCTGAGAATCTACTTACCTGGGGCAGAGGAGCAGATTTGGCTAGCCTCTGCACCCTGAATGCTACCATTGGGAAACATAGCCCTGCCAGTCACCTGAATCCCCTTCAACACCTGTACCTTGAAGCATGGCAGTTAACATGAGACTTGCTTCAAACCAGCCCTGACTGATCTCCACCATTCCTTCCCCTGCCCTCTGGCCTTGCATGCTGCTCGTACACCAACTCAGCCCTCCCTAACCCTGACCCTTTGTGCTCCAGGCTCCAGGCCTGGGAACTTGCCTAGGCCCCTGACCATGTTCCACATGTCCCTTGACATAGCATGGAGTCTCCTCATGTTGGGTCTGACCTGGGGGCTCCTTACTTGGGCCCCCCAGCATGCTCACCCATATGCCCCTTGCACTTCCCTCTGTCTCCAAGTCCTTACGCAGAACCTAACTCCCTTCCCATTGCACTTTTTCCTGGTGCTTTCAGGTCTCTTGCTCCTTAGGTCTCTCATCACAGTTGGTTGGGTGGGTCACCTGCCTGGGGGCCTTTCTTGGATCATGGCTCTCACCCTACAGTGCACCTACCATGACCCGCTGCAGAGCACTCTTATCCCACTCCTCCTGGCCCCCTTCCCTTGTCTGGCCTCCCTTGCCATTTTCCTGGCCCTTGATTCAAATATGAGCCTGGGCACCTTATGTGAAACAATGCCAAGAAAACCCAGAGCAAGAAGAGCCACCAGAGGCTGAAGCAAGGATCCAGGCCTGAGAACAGAGAGCCAAGGGCCAGGGTTTAGGCAGGGGGCTCAGGAGAGTGGATTACATTTGGGAAGGAAGGCAGGGAATCCAGCAGGGGGCAGTCAGGCTCCAGGCCCATGGCCACCTCCAAGTTTCAGGGTTCCTGGTGCTGGATCAAGCACCCAGGGAGAGCAAGGGAAAAAGGTGAGGGCCAAGGCATTTTTTCCCATAAAGTCACCCTGGATCAGATGACAACCTACAGCCAACTTCCTGGCAAAGGAGGTCAGGAAAAAGAAGTGGACCACTAGGAGGGTGATGGGAGGGCACACAAGGGAGTCCGGTTGGTTTGCATCGGGGTGAGATCCAGGACACAAGGCAGGTGCCCAGGTAAGGGACCCACTCAATAAATGGGGATGGGGGACCCAAGCAGCAGGAGACCTGCAAGTGCCAAAAAAAAAAGGCGCATGGGAAAGGGGAGGAAGGAGATGTGTGAGGACTAGGAGAAGCCAAGGCACACCAAGGGGAGCCCGCTGGCGGGCCCAAGCAAGGGGCCCTCAGGTCAGACCCCATATGCAGAGCCTCCTTGCTATGCCAAGGGGCATGAGGAATGTGGTCAGGGGATCGCTCAGGCAAAAGCTGAGGCTCAGGGACTTGAGCACAAAGAGTCAAGGTTAGGGAGGGTTGGGATGTAGTAGGAGCAGCATGAAAGGCAGGAGGAAAGTGAGGTGATTGCTCAGGGATGGGTTGGAGCTAATCCATGTTAACTGCCAGGCCTCAAGGTTCAGGCAGTGAGGGGGACTCAGGAGCATAGCAGAGCTTTGTTTCCCAAAGGGAGCATTCAGGGCACAAGGGGATCATATTCCGCTCTTCTGCCCCAGGTGAGTAGATCCTCAGAGAGGGATCTGGAACAAAGGACTGGGGGCCAAAGAGGGTACTGTGAGGGGATAGCTGGTGTGCAGAATTGGGGGGGGGTGTTTACAGGAGCCATTCCAGCTGCGGAGGGTAGCAAGAAGCAGGGGAATCAGAAGGTCCCAGTAGTGCCAGGATACCACAGAATGAGGGGATCAGAGGGGAAGCACAGGAGGGGGCAGGCAACAGGAGCCTGAAAACAAGGGATAGGGAAAGGGTTCTCAAGAAGTGGGAGAATGGCTCAGGGTCTCAAGCAAGGAGGCAGGCCCAGTAATGGAGTGCCAAGTGTTAGCAACTGGGCCTGGATGAATGAAAAGAAAGATGGAGGGGAAGTAGCGGGAGGGGAGAAAGTGGAGTCAGTGGCAGAAGGAGAGAACGGCTCAAGTCCCAGATCCACTACAGGGTGTCAGTGGTCGAGAGCAGGGGCCTAGCTGAGGGAGGCCAGAGGGCCTAGGAAATGAGCAGGGCTATGTTTTCTAAAGAGAGCCCCCAGGGAAAAGAGTCCAAATTATGTTGCCTGCCCTGGGTGAGTATCCTGGGAAGAGGATCAGGAAAGGGGGCATGGCAGAGACAGAAAGGATAGAAGGGCCAAAGCAGGACACAGCCTGAAGGGCCACAGGAGAGGTGTGGGTGGAGTGGGGGCCAGGACCCCAGTGAGGAGCCCAGTCAAGGGACCTAGAAGAGAGCCAATGCCAGGGAAAAGCAGGGAATGTCAGGCAGGTAAGGCAGGGATGAACTAGGGTACTGCCATCCAGGAATGCCAGGGAGAGCAGGGAAGTGGCCCCAGCGAGGGGCCCTCAGACAATTCCCAGAAAAGCAGTGGGCAAGAAAGGCCACCAGAGGCTAAAGCAATAATCCAGGCCAGGGAACGGAGAGCCAAGGGCTAGGGCTTTAGCAGGGGGCTCAGGACAGTGAATTACATTTGAAAAGGAATGCAGGGGATCCATCAGGGGACAGTCAGGCTCCAGGCCCAGGGCCACCTCCAAGTTTCAGGGTTCCTGTTGGAGAACGAAGCACCCAGGAAGAACAAGGGCCCCAGGAGATGGCCAGGGCATTGTTTCCCATAATGCACCCTGGATCAGATGAGAACCTATGGCCAGGGTCCTTGCAAAGAAGGCCAGGAAAAGGACAGGGGCCAGAAGGTGGGAGACGGGAGGGCACACAAGGGGTTCAGGGTGGATGCGCATATGAGCGAGACCCAGGAACCAAGCCAGGCACCCAGGCAAGGCACCCTCTGGATCTATGGTGATGGGAGACCCAAGGAGCAGGAGACCTGAGATCACCAGAAAAGGGTGCAAGGGTAAGAGGAGGAAGGGGCTGCATGAGGACCAGGAAAAGCCAATGGGCACACAGGGGAGCCCACTGGCAGGCCCAAGTAAGGGGACCCCGGTCAGACCCAACAAGAAAATACTCCTTGCTATGCTAAGGGCCATAAGGAATGTGGCCAGGGGCTCAAGTGAATTCCCAAGCTCAGGGACCAGTGCACAAACTATCAGGGTTAGGGAGGGCAGGGTTGCAGTAGGAGCAGCATACAAGGCTGAACAAAAGGGAGGGGATCACTCAGGGCTGGGTTGGAGCAAGTCCATGTTAACTGGCAGGCCCAAGGTTCAGGCAGTGAGGGGAACTCAGGCCAGTGGCAGGGCTGTGTTTCTCATAGGAAGCATTCAGTGTGCAGAGTCCAGTCAATTCCACTTCTCTGCCCGAAGTGAGTAGATCCTCAGAGAGGGACCTGGACCAAAAGGGGGGCAAAAAGAGTACTGTGAGTGGATACCTGGTGTGTGGAAGTGGGGAGGGTGGACTGCAGGACCCATTCCAGAAGCACAGGGTTGGGAGAAGCTGGGAAAGCAGAGGGTCCAGACAGTGCCAGCATAGCAATGCATGAGGGGATCCAAGGGAGGCACAGCAAGGGCAGGCATCAGGGGTCTGAAACCAAGGACAGTAAATGGGTCCTCAAGAAGGGGGAAAAAGGTTCAGGGACTGAAGCTATGAGCTGGGCCCATTAATGGAGAGCCAAGTGCTAGCACCTGGGCCTGAGTGAATGAAAAGAAACATGGAGGGGGATCAGTGGGAAGAGAGATAGTGGAGTTTGTGGAACAGGGGGAGAACGGCTCAAGGCCCAGATCCACTGAAGGGTGTCAGGGTTTGGGAGCAGGGCCCCTGCTGAGGAAGGTCAAAGGGCCCAGGCAAGGGGCAGGGCAATGTCTTCCAAAGGGAGCCCCGAGGTCAAAGAGGCAAAATTAAGTCGCCTGGCCTGGGTGAACATCCTGGGAAGGGGATCAGGAAAGCAGGCATGGCAAAGGCAGAAAGGACAGGAGGGCAGAAGCAGGGCACAGCCTGAAGGGCTGCAGGACAGGTATGGGTGGGGTGGGGGACAGGACCAGCAAGGACCCCAGGCAAGGGACCTACACTAGGGCCCAGGCCAGGGGAGAGCAGGGAATGTCGAGCCAGGAAGGCAGAGCTGCATTGGTATGCTGCACTACTGGAATGCCAAGGGGAGCAGGAAAGCGGCCCCAGCAAGGAGCCCTCAGACAATATCCAGAAAAGCAGTTTGCAAGAAGTGTCACCAGAGTCTCAAATGAGAAACCAGGCCAGGGAACAGAAAGTCAAGGGCCAGGGCTTGAGCAGGGGGCTCAGGACAGTGGATTACATTTGGGAATGAAGCCAGGGGATCCAGCAGGGGGCAGTCAGGTTCCAGGCCCAAGGCCACCTTCAGGTTTCAGGGTTCCTAGTGCTGGACCAAGCACCCAGGGAGAGCCATGGGCCCATGCTTGGGCCAGGGCATTTTATCCCATAAGGCGCCCTGGATCAGATGAGAAACTATGGGCAGGATCCTGGCAAAGAAGGCCAGGAAAATGAAGGGGGACAGAAGGAGGGCGATGGGAGGGCACTCTATGTGGTGGGTTGGGTGCGCATAGAGGCGAGACCCAGGACTCAATCCATGCGCCCAGGCAAGGGACCCATCCAATCAATGGTGTTGGGGGCTCCAAGGAGCAGGAAAATTGTGAGTGCCAGAAAAAAGCACAAGGAGACTGGGAGGAAGGGGCTGTGTGAGTATGAGGAAAAGTCAAGGGGATCCTAGGGGAGCCCACTGGCAGGCCCAAGCAGGGGCCCCCTGGTCCGACCCAACATGAAGAGACAGCTTGCTATGCCAAGGGCCATGAGGACAATAGTCAGGGACCCAGGTGATTAACCAGGCCCAGGGACTTGAGCAAAATGGTCAGGGTTAGGGAGCTCTGGGTTGCAGTAGAGGCAGCATGGAAGCCTCTAGGGAAGGGACGTGATCTCTCAGGGCTGGGTTGGAGCAAGTCCATGTTAACTGCCAGGCCTCAAGGTTAAGGCAGTGAGGGGGACTCATGCAAGTGGCAGGGCTCTGTTTCCCATAGGGAGCATTCAGGGCGCAGAGGCCAGCCAATTTCACTTCTCGGCCCCAGGTGAGTAGATCCTCAGAGAGGGACCTGGACCAAAGGAGGCGGTGCTGAAGAGGGTACTTTGAGGGTATACCTGGTGTGCAGAAGTAGGGAAGAGCACAGGACCCATTCCAGCAGGACAGGATAGGGAGAAGCGGGGGAGTGGAGGGTCCATGCAGTGCCAGCATATCACAGCATGAAGGGATCAGAAGGGAGGCAAAGGAGGGGGAAGGCAAGGGGCCTTAAATCAAGGGATAGGGAAAGGGTCCTCAAGAAGGAGGAGAATGGTTCAGGGTCTCAAGCAAAGAGCCGGGCCCAGTAATGGAAAGCCAAGTTCTAGCATCTGGGCCTGGGTAAATGAAAAGATGGAAGGGGAGCAGTGGGAGGGAAGAAAGTGGTGTCAGTGGCACAAGGAGAAGAGCTTGAGGCCCAGATCCACAGCAGGGTGTCAGGGATTGGGAGCAGGGCCCTGGCTGAAGGAGGCCAAAGGGCCCAGGCAAGGGGCAGGGCTACGTTTTCTGAAGGGAGCCCCCAGGTGCAAGAGGCCCAATCAAGTCTCCTAGCCCAGTTGAGCATCCTGGGAATAGGATCGGGAAAACACGCATGGCAGAGACAGAAAGGACAGGAGGGCCGAAACAGGGCACACTCTAACGGGTGGCAGGATGGGTGTGGGTGGGGTGGGGACCAGTACTAGGGTACTGCAGTCCAGGAATGCCAAGGGGAGAAGGGAAGCAGCCCCAGGGAGGGGCCCTTAGAAAATGCCCAGAAAAACAATGAGTAAGAAGGGCCACCATATGCTCAAGTGAGAAGCCAGGCTGGGGAACAGAGAGTCAAGGGCTAGGGCTTGGGCATGGGGCTCAGGACAGTGTATTACATTTGGGAAGGAAGGCAGGGGATCTAATAGGGGGCAATCCAGTTCCAGGCCCAGGGCCACCTCCAGTTTCAGGGTTCCTGGTGCAGGACCAACCACCCAGGGAGAGCAAGAGGCCACAGTGAGGGCCACGACATTGTTTCCCATAAGGTACCCTGGATCATATGAGAACCTATGGCCAGGGTCCTGGCAAAGGAGGCCAGGAAAGGAAGGGGGCCTGAAGGAGGATGAGGCGAGGGCACGCAAGGGTGTTGGGGTGGTTGCGCATAGGGGCGAGACCCAGGACCCAAGCCAGATGCCCAGGCAAGGGATCCACCCAATCAGTGATGATGGGAGACCCAAGGAGTAGGAGACCTGTGAGCGCCAGAGAAAGGAGCAAAGGGAATGGGAGGAATGGGATGTGTGAAGAGCAGGTGAAACCAAGGGGCACCTAGGGGAGCCCACTAGAGGGCCCAAACAAGGGGCTCCCAGGTCAGTCCCAACACGAATAGACTCTTTGCTTTGCCAAGGTCCATGAGGAACATGGTCAGGGGCCCATGCAAATGCCCAGGTGCAGGAACTGGAGCACAATGGGTCAGGGTTAGGGAGAGCTGGGTTGTGGTAGTGGCAGCATGGAATGTCAGCAGGCAGTGGAGAGAAAGATAGGGATTGCTCAGAGTTGGGTTTGAGCAAGTCCATGTTAAATACCAGGTCTCAACCTTCATGCTATGAAGAGGACTCCGGCAAGAGGAAGGACTGTGTTTCCCATAGTGAGCATTCAGGGTGCAAAGGCAAGCCAATTCTGCTCCTCTGCCCCAGGTGAGTAGATCCTAAGAGAGGGAAAAGGCCAAAGTTGGGGCCAAAGAGGTACAGTGATGAGATACCTGGTGTGTGGAAGTGGGGGGGGAGGGGTGTTGGGCTGCCAAGACCCATCTGAGCAGCATAGTCTAGGGAGATGTAGGGGAGGTAGAGGGTCCAGGCATTGCCAGGATACCACATTGTGAGGGAATCAGGGAGGAGGTAAAGAGGGGGCTGGTAAAGGAGGGGGCTGGTAAAAGGGTCCAGAAACCAATGGACAGGTCTTGAAGAAGGGCTGCCAGGGGCTCAAGAAAGGAGCTGGCCCAATAATGGAGAACCAAGTGCTAGATTCTGGGCCTGGGTGAATAAAAAAGGACATGGTTGTCTGTGGAAGCTCTTATACCTCTGCAGCCTGGGTAGATTGGACTGGCTCCTCTGGGCAAAAGACCACTAACACCTTGGTGTCCAGTCTACTTTGTATACTGCCTCAGCCCACGTAGAGGGGACTCACCCCTACAGTCATGAGATCCCTTCGACCTTGGTGCTCAGTGGGGAGGGGGGCTCGTGTACAGCTGGAGCCAGGGTAGCAGGCACTTGCCCCTCCAGGCGGCATACCCCTTTCATCTGGTTGTCAGGGGGAGCTCGTATGTAGGCACAGCCAGAGGAGCAGGGACTCACCCCTCTAGGCAAGAGACCCCTCACACCTGTGTTTGTATGGAGGGCTCCCATAGAGCTGCAGCCAGGGTAACAGGGACTCACCCCTCCAGGAGGGATATCCCTTTCACTTGGGTGTCTGGGGGAACTCGTATACCTCCGCAGGCAGGGTAGAGGGGACTTGCCTCTCAAGAAGGAGATGTCTCCCAAATGCATGTCTGGGGATATAGTACACTGCCCCAACCAGGGTAGAAGGGACTTGTGTCTCCAGGCGGGAGACCCCCCCCCACCTGAGTGTTGTCAGGATTTTGTATACCACTGCAGTCAGGTTAGATGGGACTCGCCTCTCCAGTCAAAGACCCCTGCAACCTGGGTGTCAAGGGGAGCTCATATACCACCGCAGCCAATGTAGAGTGAACTCGCCCTGCCATGCTTGAGACCCCTCCAACCTGGGGGTCTGGGGGGGCTATTATACCACTGAGTCAGGGTAGCAGGGACTCACCCCTTCAGGCTAGAAACCCCTCCCACCTGGGTGTCAGGGGAGCTCCTATACCCTACAGCCAGGTTAGAGGGGACTCAAACCTCTAGTCGGGAAACCCCTCCCACCTGGGTGACTGGGGAATCTCCTATAACTCCCAGCCAGGGTAGAGGGGACTCACTCCTCCAGTTGGGAGATACCTCCCACGTGGGTGTCCTGGGAGCTCTTTTATGGCACCAGCAAAATTAGAGGGGACTCGCCCATCCAGGTGGGAGACCCCTCACACCTGGGTGCTAGGGTCTTGTATAGCTTGTATACCATCAAAACCAGGGTAGAGGGGATTCACCCTATGAGTTGGGATATCACATCCAACTGGGTGTCTGGGGAAGCTTGTATACCTGCACAGCTAGGGTAGAGGGTATTCCCTGCTCTAGGTGGGAGTTAATTCCCACCAGGATGTCAGGGGGAACACTTATCCTGCCACAGCCCAGGTAGAGGTGATTTGCCCTTCCAGGCAGGAGACTCCTTCCACCTGGGTGTCCAGGGGAGCTCCTATATAACCACAGGAAGGGTAGGGGAAAATCTCCACTCCAGATGGGAGATGGAGCTCATATGGTCCAGCAGCCAGGGTAGAGGCAACTCGCATCTCCAGGAGAGAAACACCTACCACCTGGGGATGGGAATAAATCCTATTCAGCCTTAGCCAGGCTAGAGGGGACTTGCCCCTACAGGCAGAATTCCCTTCCCACCTGTGTATCACGTGGAGCTCATATACACCAGCATCTAGGGTAGAGGTGACTCCCACCTCCAGGCAAGAGACACCTCCCACCTAGGAATGGTGTTAACTCCTATACCACATTAGGAAGGGTAAAGGGGAATCGCCCCTCCATAGGAAAGATCCCTCCCACATGGGTGTCTGGCGAGGGAGGATTCTATATATCTGCACCCTGGGTTGCAGTGACACCCCTCCAGGCGGGAGACCCCTCCTCCTGGTGGTAGAAGGGGGCTCTTATACCTCCAAAAACAGAGTTGAGGGGACTGTAACCTTCAGGCATGAGACCATTCCACCTGGGTGGTGGGGGAGTGCCTATACTGCTGCAGCCAGAGTAGTGGGGGCTCGCCCCTCCAGGCAGGAGACCCCTCCCACCAGGGTGTCCTGGGGAACTTGCAGACCACCTTAGACAGGGTAGAGGAGGCTTGCCCAACTAGGAAGGAGAGCCCTCCAACCTGGCTGTCATCTGGAGCTCATATACCACCCCAGCCTTAGTAGAAAGTACTTGCACCTTCTGGCAGGAGACCCCTCCCACCAGGTTATCTGGGGCAGCTTTTATACCTTCACAAAAAGGGTAATGGGGAATCCCTACTCCAGTAGGGAGACCCTTCCCACCTGTGTGTCTTGGGAAGATTGTATACCGCAACAGCAAGTGTAGAGAGGGATTGCTCATACAGGTGGGAGAACCCACCTGGGTGTGTGGGGGGGAGATCCTATACAGCCACAGCCAGGTAGAGGAGACTTATCCCTCCTGGAGGAAAACCCCTTCCACCTGGGTGTTCTGAGGAGCTCCTATACTGCTGAAGCCAGGGTAGAGGGGACTCCATCTTCTAGGAGGAAGAACCCTTCCACCTGGTTGTCAGGGGGAGTACCTATACCGCTGCAGCAAGGGTAGAGATGACTTGCTCTTACAGTCAGGAAACCCCTCCCACCTGGGTGTATGGGAGAGCTTCATTACTGCAGAAGCCAGGGTAGAGGGGACTTATCCCTACAAGTGGGAGACACCTTTCACCTGGGTGTCAGGGGAGCTCCTACACCGGCATAGCCTAGGTATAGGGAACACACCCCTGCAGGCAGAAAACCCCTCCCTCCTGGGTGTTCTGAGAGCTCTTATATAGTAAAAGCTAAAGTAGAGGGGCTCGCCCTTCCAGGCGGGATACCCCTCCTACCTGGGTGTCAGGTGGAGCTCATATAGCGCAGCCAGGTTAAAGGCAACTCCTACCTCCAGGTGGGAAACACCTCCCACATGGGAATGGGATTAACTCCTATACCGCCTTAGTCAGGGTAGAGGGGACTCAACCCTCCAGGCAGAAGACCCCTCCCGCCTGGGTGTCAGGTGAGCTCATATACCCCAGCAGCTAGGGTAGAGGCGATTTGCACCTACACGTGAGAAACACCTACCCCTTGGGGATGGGGGTAATTCCTATACCGCCTTAGCCCAGGTAGATGGGACTCACCCCTTCAGTCTTCTGACCCCATAACCTGGGTGTCGGGGGAGCTCCTATACCACCAGAGTCAGGGGAGAGGGGACTCGACCCTTCAGGCAGAATATCTGTTCCACCTGGTTGTCACGGGTGTTCATATACTCCCACAAGCAGGGTAGAGGGGACTCCCCACTGTAGGCGGGAGACCCTTTCCATATGGGTGAAGGGGGAGACCTAATATACCACTGCTCCCAGGGTAGAGGGGCCCCGCCTCTCCAGGCCACAGTCACTCCCATCTTGGAATGGGCGAGCTAATATATCACAGCAGCCAGAATAGAGAGGACTAGCCCCTCCAAGCAGGAAACTCCTCTCACCTGCGTATCTGGGAGAGCTGGTACACTGTCTTACCAGGGTAGAGGGGAGTCACCCCTCTAGGTGGGAGACCCCTCCAACCTGGGTGTCATGGGGAGTTGGTGTATCCTAGCAGCCAGGTTAGAGGAGACTTGCACCTCCAGAGGAGAGACACCTCTTACCTGGGAATGGGGGTAACTCCTATGTCACCTTAGCCAGGGTAGAGGGGACTCGCCCTTCCAGGAAGGAGACCCCTTCCACCTGTGTGTCCTGGGGAGCTCCTATTCCACTGAGGCCAGGGTAGAGGGGACTCGCATCTCTTGGTGGTAGACCCAATCTCACCTGTGCATCAGTGGGAGTTCCTACACCACTGCGGCCAGGGTAGAGCAGACTTGCCCTTCCATGTGGGAGACCCCTTCCTCCTGCTTGTCTGAGTGAGGTTCTATCCCTGCGCAGCAATGGTAGAGGGGACCCTCTCCCCACTGGGTGTCCAGGGTGGCTTGATTACTGCAGCAGTCAGGGTAGAGGGGACTCTGCCCTCCAGGTGGGAGGCCCCTCCCACCTGTGTGTGTGTGTGTGGGGGGGGAGCTCCTATACATCCACAGCCAGGGAAGAGGGGACTCGTCCCCCATGCAGAAGACCACTTCCACCTGTGTGTAGTGGGGCACTTGTATACCGCCTTAGCCAGGGTAGAGAAAACATGCCCCTCCAGGGGGGGAGACCACTCTTATCTGGGTGTCTGGGAGAGCATGTATACCGCCACAGCCAGGGTATGGGGCACCCCTCTCTCTTGTGTGCCAGGGGGAGCTCATATACCTCTGCAGCCACTGTAGAAGACCCCATAATCCGGGTGTCGGGTGGAGCTCCTATACTTTCACGGCCAGCGGAGTGGGGACTCGTCCCTCCAGGAGAAGATCCCTTCCACCTGGTTGTCAGAGAAGTTCATATACTGTCACAGGCAGGGTAGGGGGGATTCCCACTGGAGGCAGGAGACCCCTCCCACCTGGGTGTAGCAGGGAGCTGCTTTAACACTACAGCCAGTGTAGAAGGGACTCACCTCTTCAGGACAGAGACCCATCCACCAGGAAGTTCGTGGGAGATCCTTTACCACAGCAGCCAGAGTATAGGGGATTCACCCCTCCAGGCAAGAGACCCATCAAACCAGTGTGTCAAGGAAAGCTAGTAAACCACTGCAGCCATGGTACAGAGGACTCGCCGCTTCAGTTGGGAGACACCTCCCATCTGGGTATGGGTGGGGAGCTCCTATACCACAGCAGCCAGAATAGAGGAAACTTGCCCCTCCAAGCAGGAGACCCCTCCCACCTGCATGTCTAGGAGAGCTGGTACACCCACTCAGGCAGGGTAGAGGGCAGGAGACCTCTCCCCCTGGGTGTAGTGGAGAGCTCCTATACCACTGCAGTTGGGGTAGAGGGAATCTATCCTCCAGACAGGAGACCTCTTCCACCTGGGAAGTTCCAATACTGCTACAGCAGGGTAGAGGGGACTTTAGCCTCCTGGCCAGAGTCTCCTCCCAGTTGGGTGTCAGGGGAGCTCCTATACCACAGCATTCAGGGTAGAGCGGACTCCCACCTCTAGGAGGGAGACCTCTCCCACCTGGGNGGGTAGAGGTTACTGGTACCACCAGGTGGGAAAACCCTTCCACCTGGGTGTCTGCAGGATCTTGTATACCACTGCAGCCAGGGTAGAGGGGACTCACCCAGCTAGGCTGGAGACTCCTCCCACCTGGGTGTTAGGGGAGCTTCATATACCGCCACGGCCAGGGTTGCAGGGATTTGCTTCTCCAGGCGAGAGACCCCTCCTCCTACCTGTGTGTTAGCTGAGCTCCTATACACAGGAAGCCAGTTTAGAGAGGACTCACCCCTCCAGTCAGTAAATCCCTCCCACCTGGGTGTATGAGGGAGCTCATATACCTCCCAGCCAGTGTACAGGGGACTCGCCTCTCCAGTCAGGAGATGCCTCCCACGTGGGTGTCCTGGGAGCACTTATATGGCAACAGCTAAAGTAGAGGGGATCTGCACTCCAGGTGGGAGAATACTCCCACCTGGCTGCTGTGGTGAGCTTCTATACCACCAAATCCATGGTAGAGGAGACTTGCCCCTCTAGGTGGGAGACTCCTTCCACCTGGGTGTCTGAGGAAACTTCTATCCCTGCACAGCTAGGGTGGAGGGTATTCACCCGTTCAGGCAGGATACCTCTCCCACCTGGGTATCAGGGGGAGCTCTTATACCAACATAGCCAGGGTAGAGGGGATGTGACCCTCTAGGGGAGAGACTCTTTCTAACTGGGTGTCCAGGGGGCTCTTATACTGCCACTGGAATGTTAGGGGAAACTCGCCACTCCAGGTGGGAGACCCCTCCTGACTGGGTGTCAGGGAGAGCTAGTATACTGCCCCAACCAGGGTAGAGGGGACTCACCCCTCCAGGTGGGAGACCCAACCACCTGGGTATGGGTGGGGGAGCTCATATACCACTGTAGCCAGGTAGTGGGGACTCACCCCTTCAGGGAGGAGGCTGCTTCCAACTGGGTATCAGAGGGAGCTTGTATAACACCTTAACCAGAGTATAGGGAATTTGCCCCTCCAGGCCAAAATCTCCTCCCACCTGGAGGTCAGGGTGGTCATATACCACAGCAGCCACAGTAGGGGGTTCTTACCTTCCTGGCGAGAGACCCCTCCCACCAGGGTGTCAGTGAGAGCTCATATAATGTAGCAGCCAGGGGATTTGCCTCTTCAGGCAGGAGAACCCTCCTATCTGGGTAGTGGGGGGAAGCTCGTATAATACAGCAGCCAGAATAGAGGGGACTCCCCCTCCAAGGAGGAGCCCCTCCCACCTGGGTGCCTGGGAAAGCTGGTACACCCCCTCAGCCAGGGTAGAGGGGAGTCAACCTCCAAGCAGGAGACCACTCCCACCTGGGTGCCAGGAAGAGCTGCTACACGCCCTCATCCAGGGTACAGGAGAGTCACCCCTCTAGGCAGGAGACCCCTCCTACCTGGGTATCAGGTGGAGCTGGTATACCGCTGTAGCCAGGGTAGAGAAGACTCACCCTTCCAGGCAGAAGTAAATCTCTGCTAAGATTTACATTATATTTGAGAGTTGGAGAATCCCAGCAGCCAAGATTATACACTGGGAGATAACAAAATATCCCTGCATCTTAAAGTTCCAGAGGAACTATGTATGCTCCCCTTACCTAAATGACAGTTCCCCCAGGGAATTGAGGACACCATCCTTGGAATAGTACTGGACTCTGACTTAAAAACACATACGTATCAAGAAAAAGTTCAAATAATTTGGTTAACCATCTGACTCAGAAACAGAACATACAATAGCCACTGGGCCTCAAAAGAAACAGGAAATCTGTTCAATTCCATTCCTTTCAACCTGACATCAGAATAGAAAATTCTTTGGGACTACCAGATTCAGCTATACATGAATCCTCAACTTTCAGTTATAGCAAAACCCTCTGTGAAGCCACAAAGGAAGAAGAATGGGATCCTCTAAAATGTGGGTCACCTAAGCAAATGTCCTTTGAGGACATTAAACAAGCACTCCCAGTGCATCTGGACTAGGGCTCCCTGACCTCACAAAGATTTACTTTCTTTATGTCCAGGAACAGTGTGGAATGGCTGTAGGATCTTTGACATGGACATCTGTCCAAAGAATGGGCTCTGTAGCCCACGATTGGCCACTTTGTTTACGGGCCTTTGCAGCCACAGATCATCTGGTGTTTGAAGCTAATAAACTGGCTATGGGACAAAAATTGGTTTTCCGGGTTCCTCATTCAGTGTTGACATTGGTAGAGTACAAAGGACAACATTGGTTGACTAATGGTCAATAACAAGGCATTTTATGTGAAAACACATGTATCTATGAGGAAGTCGTCCAGACTTTGAACCCATCAACCTTGCTGCCCTTTGGACCTGGGCAACCTGATCACAACTGTATTGAAGTCATAGATGAAAGGTTCTCCAGCAGACCACACCTGGCAGAACATCCCTCAGGGACCCTGATGTGGAGTACTTCACAGATTGAAGCAGTTTTATAAAAGATTGAGTATGTTTTGCTGGATATGCATGGTCACTCTGGACTCCACAGTTGAGGCAGAATCTCTGCCTCAAGGAAGTTCAGCACAAAAAGCACAACTTATTGCTTTGACTCAAGCACCTCAGTTGACAGCAGCAGTCTGTGGGGATATTTACATAGACTCAAAATATCATTCTCTACTCTTCATGTTCATAGGGCCTTATGTAAGAAAAAGGGGCTCATTAACTCAGGAGAATAAAAAAGGCATGATGTACGGCAAGAAATGCTTAAACTTTTGGATGCACTGTGGGCTCCCAGGAAAGTTGTGATTATATATAGCCAAGGTCATTGAAAGGGAAACACTGTGGTTTCTCAGGGCACCTGGAGAGCTGAAACAGAGGCCAGGTTAGCTGTCTGCAAGGAATGAAAAGAAAATCCAGTTTCAGGTTTAAAGGCTGCTCTTCTACCTGGCCAACTATGTCACAGAATTTGAGCCAATATACTCCCAAAATGAACGTAAACTGAAAAAAAAATTTTCTCCCAGGAGAATGATGGAGATGTTGTCATGGCTAGCATAGTCAGAGATTGTAGCCCCAGCCTTTATCAAAGAGTTCCACAGAAGAACACATTGGACATACAGCACGTTAGACAGTTGTGAGTCAACATTTCTATGTCTCCTGGCTCACAAACTTCACCTGGATATTCTGAAAACAATGTGATGTTTGTGCTCACAATAATACTTGTCAGGGGCCAGAGCTCCCACCAGGAATCCAAACTATATGAGGACCAACTTTTGAAGACTTGGAAGTAGACTTCAATGAACTACCACACTCATGGGGCTATAACTAACTTTTGTTTTTTTGTGTGTTCCTACTCTGAATGAGTGGAAACCTTTCCCACCCGCCCTGAAAAAGCTAGGGAGATAACCAGGATGCTTGTCTTGGAAATGTTTCCAGATTATTTATCCCAATAACTATTGGCTCAGACAATGGGCCAGGTTTTGGGCAGAGGTGATATGATTACTGGTCAAGGATTTAAACATCACATGGAATTTACATACTGCCTATAGGCTGTGGATTTCTGTTAAAGTTCAAAGGATGAGCAGGACTTTAAGCCCCAATTGGGTAAGCTGTTTCAGGAGACCACTTACATTGTGATGAACTTCTCCTTACTACACTATTGAGGATTAGATCCACTCTCACTAGGAGGATTGGATTCTCTTCTTATAAGATAATGTACATGAGGCCCCCCTCTTATTAGGGGACCATTTGGAGGTTTAAGAGAGATAGGAAAATTCATCCTGAGATGACAGCTTCAGGCCTTAGGGAAAATTTTACAGGTTCTCAACCAATGGGTTAGAGAAAGATTGCCACTAAGTTTGACCACAGGTGCACACTCCTCCTTCAAGCCTGGAGATTGATTCATGGTCAAAGAATGGAATATTAAAATCCTAAACTTCTTTGGAAGGGCCCTTTCCCTTTCATTTTATCCATCCCAACTGCAGTCAAGATTTTCAGAAATAGGTCCTTGATTTACTACACCAGACTCAAGCTAGCAGGTGCAGACTGGGTGTGCATTTCATATGCTGCTACTCCCTTAAAGCTGACTGTCTAGAAAAAAAGGAGCACCAGACAAGCTTGAGGGTTAGAAGGACAATACTCTTGCTCCAGTCACTCAGGAAGCTGACTGGTGTATGCACAGCCAAAGCTTGAAGAGAATACTGCCCTGCTTCAGCCACACGGAAGAGACTGGCTGATCAATGTCCCATGGAAGATAAACTTCCCACCAGAATTAAAGAACACTTGCAAACCCCTATGATAGTTCTTATACTATAATGCATTGACACCCCTTGCTTCTAGATATATACATAATTCTCTGGGTTTTGCTACTGGTTTTATAACAGTAATTTCTACTGACTGGACACTGGGTAAAAAAAAATCACTTTACTTTTTTATCTTGCTTATATAAATTTTCAAAGATTTATTTGTTGTTATTAGTTTTGCTTTGTTAATTTATGCTATTTAACCTATGCTAACCAAAACGTTAGTCTATTATTTAGTTGGGTTTCCTTTGATAACCTTAAAAGGTTCTGTTCTACTCCTATTCCAACCATGGAGATCATGTGAACCATATGTCAAGACAATCCACTATAATCAAAAGGTGGTAAAACATATATTTAGGACCTGTCATGCAAGAGGAATGCAATGGATTGATGACTGTTTGGAAAGACAAAAGAGGTCCATTGGGAAGTAACTTGATTTAGGAGGTCATCAATCTTGGGGTAAAGATAACTGGCCACCCCTGAGGATGATTGCCACTTATGGTCCCGCTACCTGGGCACAAAATGGCAGTTGGAGTTATAGAACTCCTATTTACATGTTAAACAGAATTATTCACTTACAAGCTATACTAGAAATTATTATTAATCAGAGTGCCACAGCCTTAGACCTCCTTGCCACAAAACAGTGCTGACATGAGTGGCTAACTATCAAAACCTCTTGGCATTAGATTATCTACTGGCTGAGGAAAGAGAAATATGTGGAGAGTTCAACAGCTCAGATTGTTGCAACTAAATGGATGACAATAGACAAACAGTTAAGAATATAGTCACATCACAAGATAACTAGCACATATGCTAGTACATACCTAGAAGGGCATTAAACTTGGGGTGCCAAACACACTTTTGGGAGATGGTGGTCAACCCTTGGTAGATTTACATGCTTAACTGCTCTAGTGGGTATTCTGCTGTTAACCTGTTTATTGCTTTCATATTTAGCTCCACTGTGCATTAAAACTTATGGGTCCACTATGGAAGCTGCTTTTGAAAAGATGACAACAACTAAGGTTTTGACATTATATAAGGCCTTTGCTGAGAGCCATTGCCAAGTAGGAATGACGCATCTCAATTTCTTTGTCAGCCTACGCCATGTTGCTTAGAGGAAGGACTCTCCATGGTGGACCCAGGTTTTGCAGTGACTTTTCATGAAAGGTGACCTTGCTCAAGGACCAGGGCAGATCCGGGTTTAGGGTAGATCAGGGTTTAGGGCGTTCCAGGGTTTAGGGCGGTTCCAGGTTTCAGGTGTACCCTGCTGGGAATAGGGCATATCCTGCTGCCTCAGGCGCACCAGCTCCTTGAGTTTCCGTTGAGTTCTGGCAGGATTCAGAGAGTATTTGGGATTCAGAGCCCGGTGGAGTGTGTGGATTTTGCCCAGAACGTGGATTTTGCCCAGAACGTAGATTTGCCCAGAACGTGTGTGTAAAGTACCGGTGACAGTTCGAGAATAAAGAGTTGCTGTTTGAATCTACAAGGTGTGTGGTGGCTCGTGATTTTGTGCCCAGCCAGACTGCGGCAGGCCTTAAGACAATATAATCGTAATGATACTCTTAAATTTAAAGGATTAATTTGTGGTCAGCATCATAAAAATGGGGAATTTAAGTGATGCCCCCTTTCTCCACAGAATAGTCTTACTTTGGATTCTGAAGAAAACTTCACCACGGCTTATTTTAGGACTGTCAGCAAAAGAGGCTCTGCAAAAGAGTTCAATGTAGATAAACTTCCTATTTTCCTGTCGCCATGTTTTACATGGCCACTGGCGGAGAAGATACCAGCACTCCAGGTGCTGGGCACCCCTTTACTAGATTTTCACAAACATATCCTGTATAGTAGTTTGTATAAATGTGCAAACAAGGCAGCTGGCCTTGAGCTGGGCCTCACAGAGATGTCTACATGTTTTAAGATATGTTACCAACTGGGCTCCATGGTAACAACTGGCAGGGACAGGAAAAATGGGAAAAAGTAGCTCTCCCTACTCAGGTGTTGTCTTGAAGAGTTAACTTGCCCAAAACCGTGACAGAAAAAGCTACTTTTATGTGAACTTCTGCAGTCTGTGAATTTTTCAGCCCCTCCCATTACATGCTGGGTATAATATTGTGAAACTTCCTGAAATCAGGGTTCAGGGGATTGATTACAGCAAAATCTATGTCCTCTGAGCCTGGCTGCAGTCAAATAAAACTGTTTCCTGTTATGTTTGGTGCCTTGCCTCATTTGACCCTACAACAGTACTGTGCTATCCTGGCATTGCAAGGACTCTCCCCTCCCACTGCTTCTCCCTAGGCTGGGCTCCAATAATGGGTCCTGGCTCTCCACCGAACCCCCAATTCTGGACAAAATGTATCCGTTCACAGCACTCTCCTTTGGCATTCCTTTGATCCCAGACTCTTTCTGGGGCTGCTTCTTTGCTCCCCTTGGCTTCCCTTTACTACAGTACCCTTGTGCAGGCCTGCCTCCCCATGCCAGCATTCCCTGCTCTTCCCTGGCCTGGACCTTCATCTAGGTTCCTTGCCAGGGCTCCTTGCTGGGATTCTGGCCCCCATACCACTCACACCTGACCTGTGGCCCTTCAGGTTGTGCCCTCCTTTGGCCCTCAGGTCCTCGAATGGGTCCTGGCAGCCTAACCCCCACCATGTCCGCTAACCAGATATCCTCAAACAGTACCATCTTCGGCCCCTCCTTTGGTCCAGGTCCCCCTCAGAGGATTATTCACCTGGGGCAAAGAAGTGGAATTGGCTGGGCTTTGCACCCTGAATGCTCCCTATGGGAAACACAACCCTGCCACTCCCCTGAGTCCCTTTCACTCCCTCAACCTTGAGGCCTGGCAGTTAACATGGACTTGCTCCAACCCAGCCCTGAGCGATCCCCTCCCTTCCCTCCCCTGCCCTCTCACCTTGCTTGCTGCCCCTACTGTAACTCAGCCCTTTCAAACCTGGAACTTTTACACTCCATTCCCTGGGCCTGGGCATTCACTTGAGGCCCTGAATGCATTCCTCATGGCCCTTGACATAGCATGTAGTCTCTTCATATTGGGTCTGACCTGAGGGCCACTTGCTTGGGCCCACCAGCGGGCTCCCCTAGGTGCCGCTTGGATTCTCCTAGTCCTTCTGGAGGCCATTTCTTCTGTTTCCCTTGTCCTTTTTTTCTGGCGCTAGTGGGTCTCTGGTCTTTGGGTCTCTCATCACCATTGATTGGGTGGGTCCCTTGCCTGGGTGCCTGGCTTGGGTCCTGGTTCTCGCCCTTCCACACACCAACTCTGACCCCCAGCTTTGCCTTCCCATCACCCTCCTTCTTGGCCCCTTCTTTTTCCAGACCTCCTTTGCCAGGACCCTGGCCTTACATTCTCATCTGATCCATGGCTCATTTTGGGAAACAATGCCCTGCCCTTCCCAATGCCCCCTTGCTCTCCCTGGGTGCTTGGTCTAGCACCAGGAAGCCTAAAACCTGGAGGTGGTCCTGGGCCTGGAGCTTGACTACACCCTGCTGGATCCCCTGCCTTACCTCCCATATCTTCTTCACTGTCCTCAGCCCCATGCCCAAGCCCTGGCCCTTGGCTCTCAGTTCCATGGCCTGGCTCCTGGCTTGAGCCTCTGATGGCTGTTCTTGCTCACTGCTTTTCTTGTCTGAGGGCCCCTCGCTGGGGCTGCTTCCTTGATCCCCTTTTTTCCCAGTACTACAATACCCTAGAGCAGGCCTGGCTTCCTGGCCCAGCATTCTCTGCTCTCCCTGCCCTGGGCCCTCCTCTATGTCCCTTGCCTGGGATCCTTGCTGGGGTCCTGGCTCCCACCCATACCACACCCATCCTTTGGCCCTTCAGCCTGCCTTCAGCCCTTCTGTCCTTTCTGTCTCTGCTATGCCCGCTTTCCTGATCTCTTTTCCAGTATGGTTATCTGGGACAGAGGATATGACCTTTGGGAAAAAGTAACTCTTCTCCTTGCCTGGGTGCTTTAGCCTCCCCCAGCCTGGGCCCTGCTCCAGAACCTGGACACCCTGTAGTGGACCTGGGCCTTGAGCCCTCCTCTTCCTGTGCTGCCCGCGACCCTTTCTATCCTCTGGCCCCTCCATATCCATGTTTCTTTTCATTCACCCAGGCCCAGGTGCTAGCATTTCACTCTCCATTACTGGGCCCCACTCCTTTCTTCAGCCCCTGGCAGCCAGAGGATTTGACTTTTGGGAAAATTTAGCCTTGCCCCTTGCCTGGGCACTTTTATCTCCCTCAGCCTGGGCCCTACTCCTGAACCCTGATACACTGCTGTGGACCTGGGGCTTGATCCTTCCTCTCCCTGTGTCAGCCGCTCCCATGTTCCCATTTCTCCCTTCTACCCTCCCTATCCATGTGTTTTATCATTTATCCAAGCACAGGATCAAGCACTTGGCTTTCCATTACTGGGCCTGGCTTCTTGCTTGAGCCCCTGGCCAGGCTTCTCAAGGAAACAGTTTCTATCCCTTGTTTTTAAGCCCCTTTTGACAGCCTTCTTCTGTGCCTCCTCTCTGTTCCCATCATGCTGTGGTATACTGGCACTGTCCAGACCCTCAGATACCCCTATTCACTCTAGCCTAGGCTCCTCAAAATGGTCCTGCAGCCCTCTGACCCCCCCCAAACCTCCTAACACCAAGTATACCCTCACAGTACATCTTTTGTCCCCATTGATCCAGGTCCCTTTCTGAGGATTAACTCACCTGGGGCAGAGTAGGAGAATTGGCTGGTCTCTGCACCCTATATGCTCGCTATGAGAAACACAGCCCTGCCAGTCACCTAAGTTTCATTCATCACCAGTACCTTGAGGCCTGGCAGTTAACATGGGACTTGCTCCAGCCAGCCATGAGCAATTTCCTTCCTTCCCTCCCCTGCCCACTGGACTTCATGCTACCCATACCCAAACACAGCCCTTCCTAACCCTGACCCTTTGTGCTCTAGTCTCCTGGCTTGGGCACTCTCCTGAGGCCCTGATGGTGTACCTCATGTACCTTGGCATAGCATGGAGTCTCTACATGTTGGGAATGACTGGGGGCCCCTTGCTTAGGCCCCACAGACGGCTCCTCTAGGTGCCTCTTGCACTTCCCTCTGTCTCCTGGTCCTCATGCAGCCCCTACCTCCATTCCCCTTGCACTTTTTCCTGGTGCTTGCAGGTCTCCTGCTCCTGGTGTCCCTCATCACAATCGGTTGGGTGGGACCCTTGCCTGAGGGCCTGTCTTGGGTCATTGATCTCACCCTATAGTGCACCTAACATGACCCTCTGCTGTGCCCTCCCTTCACCCTCCTCCTGGTCCCATTCCCTTGTCTGGCCTCCTTTGTCAGGTCCCTGGCCCTGGATTCAAGTATGAGCCAGGGCACCTTATGGGAAACAGAGCTCTGTCCTTCACCTGGGTCCCTTGCTCTCGGTGGATGCTTGGTCCTCCACCAAAAACCATGACACTGTAAGGGTCCCACGAAACATCGGAGAAAGAGACCACCAAGTGACCACTCATGCAATTGGCAGAAGGGGGATTTATTGAACCAGCATGCTGGGGCTCCGTGCCCACTCAAGAAGGGAAAGCAGCCCAGAGCCCCGAGCAGGGGCTGAGCACTGCTTAAGTACACTTTTTGGGGAGGGCGGAGGGCTTTGTATACATCAGAACAAATCATCATTAGGCGCGGGAAAATTGAATAACAACTCCTAAACATGATTGGTTCATTCATTGGCGGGAACAGGTCAGGCTGGAGTGATAGGTCATTCCTAAGGAGGGGGTTACATTTAAACTGATTGGTCCAGGCCCTGCAATGCCTACGTGCGACCACACAGAGCCCTTATTAAACAACCAATAGTCAGGGGAAATATTTACTGGGCAGTTCCAAGCATTGTCTCAACAGCTACAGAAATTTCAGGTTTTGCAGGTAGCATAGAAACCTAACAATACCTAATCCTTTACATTTTAACTCAGACCTTGCAGCTTAGAAACTTTACAACACCCGGTCTTTTACCCTTTAACTTTTATGCTTTAACTTCAATTTCTTTTACCCTTACAACACCTTGAGGTGGCCCTGGGCCTAGAGCCTGACTACTCCCTGCTGGATCCCCTGCCTTCCCTCCCAAATCTTGTTCACTGTCCTGAGTCCCATGCCCAAGCCCTGGCCCTTGGCTCTCTCTTCCCAGGCCTGGCTCCTCTTTTGAGCTTCTGATGGCCATTTTGCTCACTGGTTTCCTGGGCATTGTCTGAGAGCCCCTTGTTGGGGCCACTTCCCTGCTCCCCTTGGCTTTCCTGTACCTCAGTACCTTAGTGCAGCCCCTCCTTCTTGGCCCGGCATTCCCTGCTATCCCCTGGCTGCACCCTCCTCTACATCCCTTGCCTGGGCTCCTTGATGGTGTCCTGGCCCCCACCCCACCCACACCCGTCCTGTGGCCCTTCAGTTTCTGCCCTCCTTCAGCCCTCCTGTCCTTTCTGTCTCTGCCACTCCTGCTTTCCTTATCCCTTTCCCAGGATATGCACCTGGGCCAGGTGACTTGAACTGGCCTCTTGGCCCTGGGAGCTCCCTTTGGGAAAACATAGCCCTTCCCCTGGCTTGGGCTCTTTTGTCTCCCTCAGCCCGGGCCCTGCTCCCAACCCCTGACACTCTTCAGTGGACCCGAGCCTTGAGCCCTTCCTCCCCTGTGCCACCCAATCTACTATCTCCCCTCCCACTGCTACTCCTCCATGTTCCTTTTCATTCACCCAGGCCCAGGTGCTAGCACTTGGCTCTCCATTACTGGGCATGGCCCCTTGATTGAGCCCCTGACTGTCCTTCTGGAGGAACCTTTCCCTTCCGTTGGTTTCAGACCTCTTTTAATAGACCCCATCCTCTGCCTCCCCTCTGTTCTATTGGTGCTATGGTATTCTGACACTATCCAGACCTTCATCTAGGCCTATTCACTCTAGCCTAGGCTCCTCAAATGGGTCTTGCAGCCCACTGACCCCCCCGAATCTCCTAACACTAGGAATCCCCTCACAATACCCTCTTTCCCCTCATTGGTAGAGGTCCCTCACTTAGGATATACTCACCTGGGGCAGAGGAGTGGAATTGGCTGGTCTCTGCACCCTGTATGCTCCCTATGGAAAACACAGCCCTGCCAGTCACCTGAGTCCCCTTAAATGCCTGTACCTTGAAGCCTGACAGCAGCAGTATCGGAGCTCCCCCTGACACCCAAGTGGTAGGGGTTTCCCACCTAGAGTGGTGAGTCCCCTCTACCCTGGCTTTGGCAGTGTATAAGCTCCCCCAGACACCAAGGTGGGAGGGGTCTCCAGCATGGAGAGCGAGTACCCTCCATTCTGGATGAGTTGTTATAGGAGCTCCTCCTGACACCAAGGTTAGAGAGGTATCTTGACTGGAAGGGTGAGTCCCGTGTACCAAGTCTGCTTCAGTATTTGAGTTCCTCTGGACACACAGGTGGGAGGGGTCTCCAGCCTGGAGGGACAAGTTTCCTTTACCCTGGCTGCAGTGGTATACTAGATCCCTCCAACAACCAGGTGGGAGGCATCTGCAGCCTGGAGGGCGAGTCCCCTCTATCCTGTCTGCAGCTGTAGAAGAGTTCCCTTTAATGGCCAGGTGGGATGGATCTCCCAACTGGAGTGGCATATACCCTATACCCTAGCATCGATGGTATAGAAGCTCCCCTATGACACCCTGGTGGGAGTGGTCTCTCGCCTGGAGTGGCAAGTCATCTCAACTCTATGTAAGGTGGTATACAAGCTCCAGCATGACAACCAGATGGGAGGGGTTTCCTGTCTGGATGGGGGAGTCCCCACTACCCTGGCTGTAGTGGTTTAAGTGCTCACACACACACACAAATAGGTAGGAGGGGTCTCTCGCCTGGAATGTCAAGTCCCCTCTTCCCTGCCTCTGCCAGTATATGAGATCCCCTGACAACCAGTGTTTAGGTGTCTCCCAACTAGTGGGACGAGTGTTCTCTCTCCTGGCTGCAGTGGTATATGATTTCCCCCCATATAGCAAGGTGAGGGTCTCCTGCCTGCAGGATAATGTACTCTCCACCCTGGCTAATGCAGTATACAAGCTCCCAGACTCCCAGGAGGGAGGGGTTTCCCGCCTGGAGGTGCGAGTCACCTCTACCCTGGCTAAGGTGTTATTAAGCTCCCTGTGACACCCAGGTGGGATGGGTCTCCCACAAGGAGGGCTGAGTTGCCTCTCTCCTGGGTGGGGTGGTATATGAGCTTCCCTTGGAGGTAGGGGTCTCCAGCATGGAGGGACGAGGAACCTCTACCCTGGCTTTGGCAGTACAGGAGCTCCCCACTACACAAAGTTGAAAGGAGTCTCCCGCCCTTTGTAGTGAATCCCCTCTATTCTGTCTGCATCAGTATATGACCTCCCCTGACAATGTGGGTTGAGGGGTCTCCCACCTAGTGGGATGAATCACTTCTATCCAGGCTGCAGTGATACATGAACTCTACCCCACACATAGCCAGATGAGAGGGGTCTCCCACCTGGAGGAGAGAGTACCCTCCACTTTGGAATAAGGGAGTATAGAAGCTCCCCCCAGACACCCAAGTGGGAGCGGTCTCCCGCATGGATGGGTAAGTCCTCTCTACCCTGGCTGCTGTGGTATATGAGCCACCCCCATTAGCAGATGGGAGGGGTCTTCTGCCTGAAAGGGGGAGTACCTTTTTCCCTGGCTCAAGTGGTATAATATCTTTCCATGACACCCAGGTAGGAGGGGGGGTCTCCTGCTTGGAGGGGCGAGTCCCCTCTCTCCTTCCTGGTGCAGTATATGAGCTCTCCATGACAATCAGGTGGGAGGGGACTCTTGCCTGGAGGTGCGGGTCCCCTCTACCATGGCTGCTGCAAGATAGGCACTACCCCACACACCAGATGAAAGTGTTGTTCTGCCAGGCTTTCAAGTCCCTACAACCTTTCCTGCAGCTGTATATGACACCCCTCCTCCCCAGGACATCCAGGTAAAAGAGGCCTCCCACCTTTAGGGATGAGTCCCTTCTACCCGTTCTGGGGCAGTATATGAGCTACCCCTGACACCCAGATGGAAGAGGTCTCCTGCCTGAAGCGGCAAGTCCCCTCTACCCTGACTACAGTGGTATAGGAGCTCCCCCTGACACCCAGGTAGAGGGGACTTCTGCCTGGAGGGGCAAGTCCACACTACCCTGGCTTTAGTTGTATAGCAGCTCCCCCCCACACCCAGATAAGAAGGGTATCCTGCCTGGAGGGAGGAGTCCCCACCACCCTGGCTATAATGGTATATGAGACCCCCCCAACCCAAGTGGGTGGATCTCCCACCTGAAGGTGCGAGTCCCCTCTACCCTGGCTGCACTGGTTTACTAGTTTTGCCTGTCACCCAGATTGGATGAGTCTCTCTACTGGAGGGGCAAGTCCCCTCAACCCTGGCTGTAGTGGTAGTGGTAAATGATCTTCCCCTGACACCCAGGTGGGAGGATCTCCAGCCTGGAGAGGCAAATCCATTTGACCCTGGCTGTAGTGGTATAGGAGCTCCCCACTACACCCAGGTGGGAGGGGTCTCCCACCTCAAAGGGTGAGACCCTCTAACCTGCCTGTGGCAGTATATGAACTCCCCTGACAAACAGGTGAAAGGGATCTTTCACCTGGAGGGTCGAGTTCTCTCTCCCCTGGTTCTGGCGGTATAGGAGCTCCCTGCTGCTGTCTGGCTGGGCACAAAACAACTGAGCTGCCACTAGGCACTTGGAGGTTCAAACAGGAACTACTTTTTTGCCTGAACTCCCACCACCCTCCACCGGCTCTGTGAGAACTCAACTCAAGGGGAACTCAATGGGCGCCTGAGGCAGCAGGAGCCACCCTATTGCCAGACAGCAGGGGTCCATATACAACTGAATACACAGCCTGTTTCAATCCAGTATCATCCAGTCACAGCAATTATACACAGCTTATCTTAATTATCATCATCTTAATGGCTCCCTGGAAGTCACCTCTCAACCACTCCTTCTGGTAAAACAACAGGTGCCATTTCGGCTCAGCTGTGGCTCTCAACAGCTCCCCACGACACCCAGGATATGGGGTCTCCTGACTGGAGCTTCGAGTCCTCTCTACACTGGTTGCAGGGGTATATGAGCTCCCCCTGACACCCAGGTGGGAGTGATCTCCCCCCTGGAGCAATGAGTCCCCTCTACCCTGGCTGTGGCAGTACAAAACTCTCCCAGACACCCAGGTAGGAGGGTTCTCCCTCCCGGAAGGGCAAGTCTTCTCTACCCTGGCTAATGTGGTATACAAGTGCCCCACTACACACAGGGGGGAGTGGTCTTCTTCTTCATGGACTGGCAATTCCCCTCCACCCTGACTTTGGCAGTATACAAACTCTCCCTACACCAGGGGGGAGGGGTAGCTCACCTGGAAGGGTGAGTCCCCTCTAATTTAGCTCTTGCTATACAAGAGTTCCCAGTACACACAGGTGGGAGGGGTCTTCCACCTGCAGGGCCATGTTCCCTCTACCCTGGCTGTGGCAGAATAGGAGATCCCCCTGAGACCCAGGTGGGAGGGGTCTCTCGCATGTTGGGGCAAGTTCCCTCTACCCTGGCTGCTGCAGTAATGAAGCTCTCCTGGACACCCAGGAGGGAGATTTCTCCTGATTGGAGGGGTGATTCCCCACTACCCTGTGTGCAGATGTATAGGAGCTGACCCAGACACCCAGAAGGGATGGGTCTCCCGATTGGAAGGGGAAGTCCACTCTACCCTGATTGCAGTGGTATATGAACTCCCACTGATACCCAGGTGGGAGGGGTCTCCCACCTACATGTTCTAGTCCCCTCTACCTTTGATGCTCTGGTATAGGACCTCCTCTGATACCCAACTGGAAGGAGTCTCTGGCCAAGAGGTTAGAGTACCCTGTACCCTGCTGCAGCCCTATAAGAGCTCTGCAGGGCAACCAGGTGGAAGAGGTCTCCCATCTAGGGGGTAGAGTTCCCTCTACCCCACCTGTGGCAGTATGAAATCTCCCCCCAAAGTGAGGTGGGATGGTTCTCCAAACCTGAAGGTGAAAGTACCCTCTTCCATGGCTGCAGTGGTATAAGAGGTACCCCTGACACCCAGGTGAGAGGGGTCTCCTGCCTGGAGGGGCGAGTCCCCTCTATCCTGACTGTGGGAGTATATGACCTCCCCCTGACACCCTGGTTGGAGGGGTCTCCTACCAGGAGGGGTAAGTACATTTCTTCCATGGCTATGGTGGTATAAGAGCTCCTGCTGACATCCAGGTTGGAGCGGTATCCCACCTGGATGGGAGAGTCTTCTGTATCCTAGCTAAGTTGGTATACAAGTTCCCCATGACACCCAGCTGGGGGGTCTCTCACCTGAAGGGGTGAGTCCCCTCAACCCTGGCTTCAGGGATATATGAGCCACCTCCTAATCTCAGTAAGGAGGGGTCTCTCTGTTGGAGGGGTGGGTCGATGTTACTCCAGATTCAGCTGTATATGAACCCCCCCCCCATGAGACACCCATGTGGGAGGCTTCTCCTAAGTGAATGGGCGAGTCCCCTCTACCTTGGCTAAGCCAGTATAGGAGTTACTCCCATTACCAGTTGGGTGGTGTTTCTTGCCTGGAGATATGAGTTGTGTCTATAGTGGATGCTGGGGTATATGAGCTACACCTGACACCCAGCTGGAAGGGCTCTTACACTTGGAGGGGAGAGTCCACTCTACCCTGGCTGCAGAGGTTGAGTAGTTTACCCTGACCCCCAGGGTGGAGGGGTCTACCGTCTAAAGGGGTGACTTCCCTCTTCCCTGGCTGAGAGGGTGTACCAGCTTTCCCATACATCCACGTGGGAGAGCTCCCCTGCTTGGAGGGGCGAGCCCCCTCTATTCTAGTAGATGTTACACAATAGACCCCCCCAATTACCCAGATGTTAGGAGTCTCCTGCCTGAAGTGGCGAGTCCCATTTACCTGGCTGCAGTGGTTTACTAGCTTTCCCTGACACACAGTTTGGATGGGTCTCTCGACTGGAGTTTAAGTCCCCTCCACCCTGGCTGAGGAAGTAAAGGATATCCCCCTGACACCAAGGTGGGAGGGTCTCCATCCTGGAGAGGCAAGTCCCCTCTACTCTGGCTGCAGTGGTATAGGAGGTTCCCCCTATATCCAGGCGGGAGGGGTCTCCTGCCTCCAGTGGTGATTCCCCTCTACCCTGGCTGCAATGGTATAGGAGGTCTCCCCCCTACACCCAGGTGGGAGGGGTCTACTCCCTCAAATGGCAAGTCCCCTCTACCCTGCTATGGCAGTATATGAACTCCTCTGACAACCAGGTGGAAGGGATCTTCCATTTGGAGGGTCTAGTCTCCTCTCCTCTGGCTCTGGCAGCATAGGAGCCTCCCCCAACACCAAGTTATAGGGTCTGCCGACTGGAATGGAGAGTCCCCTCTACACTGGTACAGGGGTATACAAGGTTCCCAAGACACCCAGGTATTAGGGGTCTCTCACCAGGAGCAATGAGTCCCCTCTACCCTGGCTGTAGCTGTATACAAGCTCTCCAAGACACCCAGGTGGGAGGGGTTTCCCGCATGGAAGGGCACATCAACTCTACTTTAGCTCTTGCCACACAAGAGGTCCCAGTACACACAGGTGGGAGGAGTCTTCCACCTGCAGGGGCATGTTCCCTCTACCCTTGCTGTGGAAGTATAGGAGCTCCCCATGAGACCCAGGTGGGAGGGGTCTCTCGCCTGTTGGGGCGAGTCCCCTCTACCCTGGCTGCTGTAATATAGGAGCTCCCCTGCGACCCAATTGGGAGGAGTCTCTGGCTAGGAGGCTAGAGTCTGCTCTATCCTGCTGCAGTGGTATTTGAGCTGCCCAGGTGGAAAAGGTCTTCCTTCTGGAGGATAGCGTTCCTTCTACCCTGACAGCAGTGGGTACAGCAGATCTACCCTGACACCCAGGTGAGAGGGTTCCCCCGCCTGATATGGAACTAACCCTCTCCTATGGCTGCAGTGGTATAAGAGCTCCCCATGACACCCAGGTGGGAGGGATCTCCTGCCTGGAGGGGCGGGTCCCCTCTATTCTGGCTGTGGCCATATATGAGCATCCCCTGATACCCTGGATGGAGGGGTCTCCCGCCAGAAGGGACAAGTATTTTTTCCTTGGCTGTGGAGGTATATGAGCTGGGTTAGACGGGTCTCCCACCTGGATGGGCAAGTCTCCTCTACCCTGGCTAAGGTGGGTATACAAGTTCCCAGGAACACCCAGGAGGGAGGGTCTCCTGCATGAAGGGGTGAGACCACTCAACCCTGGCTTCAGTGGTATAAGATCCCACTCCTACCCCCAGGAGAGGCGAGTTGCTGCTACCACAGCCACAGCTGTATATGAACCCCCCCCCCTGCAGACACCCATGTGGGAGGGGTTTTCAACCTGGAGGGGTATGTCCTCTCTACTCTGGCTAAGGCAGGATAGGAGTTACCCCCATTCCCAGGTGGGAGATGTTTCTTGCCTGGAGGTGTGAGTTGCCTCTACCCTGGCTGCTGGGGTATGAGTTCAACCTGACACCCAGGTGAGAGGGTTCTTCCATCTGGAGGGGCGAGTCCTCTCTACTCTGACTAAGGTGGTATAGGAGTTAATCCCTTTCCCAGGTGGGAGTTGTTTCTCACCTGGAGGTGTGAGTTGCCTCTACCATGGCTGCTGGGGTATATGAGCTCCACCTGACACCCAGGTGGGAGGAGTCTTCTGCCTGGAGGGGCTAGTCCTCTCTACCCTGGCTGCAGTGGTAGAGGAGCTCTCTCCTGCACTCAGGTGGGAGGGGTCTCCCACCTACAGGGGTGACTTCCCTATACCTGAGGGTGTGTACCAGCTCTTCCAGACACGCAGGTGGGAGGGGTCTCCTGCTTGGAGGGGCGAGTCCCCTCTATTCTGGATTCTGTGTTATAGGAGCTACCCACCCATACCCAGATGGGAGGGGTCTCCCTCCTGCAGGGGTGAGTCCCCTCTACTCTGGCTGCAGTAGTTTATTAGCTTTCCTTGACACCCAGGTTGGATGGGTCTCTAGCCTGAAGGGGTGAGTCCACTCTACCCTGGCTGCTGCCGTAATAGATCTCCCCCTGATTTCAAGGTGGGTGGGTCTCCAGCCTGTAGAGGCGAGTCCCTTCTACCCTGGCTGCAGTGGTAAAGGAGATACCCTCTACATCCAGGTGGGAGGGGTTTCTTGCCTCAATGGGAGTCCCCTCTACCCTTTCTATGGCAGTATATGTACAGTCCTGACAATCAGGTGGAAGGGATCTTCCACCTGGAGGGTCGAGTCCCCTCTCTCCTGGCTCTGGCGGTATAGGAGCTTCCCTCAAAACCCAGGTTATGGGATCTTCCAACTGGAGGGGTGTGTTCCCTCTACACTGGCTTTAGATATATAGGAGCTCCCCCTGACACTCAGGTGGGAGGGATCTCCCACCTGAAGCAATGAGTCCTCCATACCCTGGCGGTGGCGGTATAAATGCTCTCCCAGACAAGATGGGAGTGGTTTTCCCCCTGGAGGGGCAAATTTTCTCTACCTTGGCTAAGGCGGTATACAAGAGCACCCCTACACACAGGTGGAAGTGGTCTTCTGCATGGACAGGCGAGTCACCTCTACCCTGGCTTTGCTAGTATATAAGGTTCACCGACACACAGGTGGGAGGGGTATCCAGCGTGGAAGGGTGACACCCCTCTGCTTTAGCTCTTGTCATATAAGAGTTCCCAGTGAACCCAGCTGGGAGGGGTTTTCCGCCTCCAGGGGCATGTTTCCTCTATCTTGGCTGTTGCAGTATAGGAGCACTGCCAACATCCAGGATTGAGGGTTCTCCTGCCTGTAAGGGTGAGTCCCCTATACCCTGTCTGCTGCAGTAGTCAAGCTCCCATGGACACCCAGGTGTAAGGGGTCTCCCAATTGAAGTGGCAAGTGCCCTCTACCCTGTCTGTGGAGGTATAAAATCTCCCACAGACACCCAAGGGGGAGGGATCTCCGCATGGAGGGTCAAATCCTATCTATCCTGGATGTGGTGGTATATGAGCTAACACTGACACCCTTGTAGGAGGGTTCTCCCACCAGGAGAAGCAAGTACTTTCTACCCTGGCTGTGGTGGTTTATGAGCTCCCGCCAACAGACAGGTTGGAGGGGTCTCCCATCTGGTTGAGTGAATCTCCTCTACCCTGGCTAAAGTGATATAAAATATCCCTGCTTCACCCAGGTGGGAGGGGTCTCCAGCCTGGAGGGGCGAGTCCCTACTACCCTGGGCTGCAGCAGTATAGGAGCTCCTCCCCGCCATACCCAAGTGGGAGGGTCTTCTTCATGAAGGGGCTATTTGCCTCAACCCTGGTTGCAGGGGTTTAAGAAGCCCCCTCCTAATCCCAGGAGGGAGGGGTCTCCAGTCTGGAGGGGCGAGTTGCTGCTACCTCAGCTGCAGCTGTATACAGACCCTTCCTTGGCAGACCCCCTGTGGGAGAGGTCATCTGCCTGGAGGGGTGAGTCACCTCCACCCTGGCTAAGGCGGTATAGGAGTTAACACCATTCCCAGGTGCAAGGTGTATCTCGCCTTGAGGAGCAAGTCTCCTCTAACCTGGCTGCTGGGGTACACCAGCTCCCCGAGACCCAGGTTGGAGGGGTCTCCCACCTAGAGGGGTGACTCCCCTCTACCCTGGTGAGGTGGTGTACCAGCTCTCCCAGACACCCAGGTGATTGGGGTCTCCTGCATGGAGGGGCAAGTCCTCTCTATTCTGGCTGCTGAGGAATACTAGCTCCCCCCTATACCAAGATGGGAGAGGTCTCCAGCCTGAAGGGGAGACCTGGCTGCAGTGGTATTCTGGCTTTCCCTGACACCCAGGTTGGATGAGTCTCTTGCCTAAAGGGGAAAGTCCCCTCTAATCTGGCTGTGGCAGTAGAGGATCTCCCCCTGACACCCAGGTGGGAGGGTATCCAGCCTAGAGTTATGATTCCCCTCTACCTAGGCTGCAGTGGTATAAGAGCACTCTCCCACACCCAGGTGAAATGGGTCTCAAACCTGGAGTGGCAAGTACTCTCTACCCTGCCTCTGGCAATATATGAACACCCCTGACAACCGGGTGGACGGGATTTTCCGCCTGGAGGATTGAATCTCCTTTCGCCTGGCTCTGGCGGCATAGGAGCTCCCCGTGACACCAAAGTTATGGGGTCCCCTGCCTGAAGGGGAGAGTCCTGTACACCGGCTATGGGTGTATAGGAACAACCTCCAACACCCAGGTGGGAGGGTTCTCCAGCCTCCGGTGGCAAATCCCCTCTACTCTGCTTGTGGGAGTATATGAACTCCCCTGACAACCAGGTTGAAGGGATATTCCACCTGGAGGGTCGAGTCCCTTCTCCCCTGGCTCTGGTGTATAGGAGCTCCCCTGACACCCAGGTTACGGGGTCACAAGACTAGAGGTGCAAGTCCCCTCTACCCAGGCTAAGGCGTTATAGGAGTTACCCCCATCCCCAAGTGGTAGGTGTCTCTCACCTGGAGGTGGGAGTTGCCTCTACCCTGGCTGTTGGGGTATATGAGCTCACCTGACACCCAGGTTGGATGGGTCATCCACCTTGAGTGGCTAGTCCTCTCTAACCTGGCTAAGGCAGTATAAGAATTACCCCCATTCCCAGGTGTGAATTTTCTCTATCCTGGCTGCTGGGGTATATGAGCTCCATCTGACACACAGGTGGGAGGAGTCTCCTGCTTTGAAGGGCAAGTCCCCTCTATTCTGGTGCGGTGGTATAGGAACTCCCCTACAATACCAAGATGGGAGGGGTCTCCCGCCTGAAAGGGCAAGTCTCCTCTACCCTGGCTGCAGTGGTATACAAGCTTTCCCTGACACCAAGGATAGATGAGTGTCCCCCGTGGAAGGGAGAATTCCCTGTACCATGGCTGCTGTGGTAAAGGATTTTCCCTGACACCCAGGTGGGAGGGGAATCCTTTCTGGAGAAATGAGTCCCCTCCACCCTGGCTGTGGCGATATACAGTGTCTCTCAGACACCCAGGTGGGAGACCCCTGCAGTGGTGAGTCTTCCCTACCCTGGCTAAGGCAATATATAAATGCCCCACTACACACAGATGGGAGTTTTCTTCTGCATGGACTGGCAAGTCCCCTCTACCTTGGCTTTGGCGGTATAAAATCTCTCCTGACACCCAGGTGGAAGGGGTCTCCCACCTGGAAGTGCCAGTCCCCTTTACTTTAGCTCTTGCTATATAAGAGCTCTCAGTACACCCAGAAGGGAGAGGTCTTCTGCCTGCAGGGGCGTATTCTCTCTATCCTGGCTGTGCTAGTATAGGAGTTCCCCCTGATCCCCCGCCTGTTGGGGTGATTCCCCTCTACCCTGGCTGCTGCAGTAATCAAGCTCCTCTGGACACCTGGTGGGAGGGTCTCCTGACTGGAAGGGCAAGTTGGCTCTACCCTGGCTGCAGTGGTATAGGAATTCCCCCTGACACCCAGGTGGGAGGGTTCTCCCACCTAGAGGAGGGAGTCCCCTCCACCCTGGCTTCAGCAGTATAGGAGATCCCAGCACACCCATGTAGAAGAGGTCTCCTTCCTGGAGGGGCGAGTCTTTTCTAACCTGGCTGCAGCTGTATAATAGCTCCCCTTGAAACCCTGGTGGGAGAGTCTCCCTCCTGGAGGGGAGAGTCCCCCCTACCCTGGCTGTGGCTGTATAGGATCTCCCACACACACACCCAGGTGGGAGGGGTCTCCCGCCTGGATAAGCAAGTACCCTCTACCCTTGCTGTGATGGTACACAATATCCCCTGACAAACAGGTGGGAAGTGTCTCCTGACTGGAGCAGTGAGTCCACTCTACCCTGGTTGTGGAGGTATGCAGGCTGCCCCAGGCACCCAGGTGGGAGGGGTCTCCTTCATGGAGGGGTGAGTCCCCTCTACCCTAGCTGTGGCTGTATATGAGCTCCCACTTACACCCTGGTGGGAGGGGACACCTGCCAGGAGGGGCAAGTACTTTCTACCATGTCTGGGGTGGTATATGAGCTCCAGATGTCAGCCAGGTTGGAGGGGTTTCCTGCTCGGATGGGCAATCCTTCTCTACACTGTCTAAGGTGTTCTACAAGTTCCCCACAATACCCCAGTGGGAGGGGTCTCCTGCCTGGAGGGGTGAGTCCCCACTACTCTTGCTGCAGCAGTATAGGCATCCCCCCACCAAGGTGGGAGGGTCTCCTGCCTGAAGGGGTGAGTCCCCTTAACTCTGTCTTCAAGGGTATAAGTGCTCCCTCCTATCACCAGTAGTAGAGGTCTCTCACCTGGAGGGGTGAGTCACTGCTACCCAGGGTATAGGTGTATATGATAACCCCTCGCCAGACACTCATGTGGGAGGGTCTTCCACCTGGAGCAGCGAGTCCCCTCTACCCTTGCTAAGTCAGTATAGGAGTTAACCCCACTCCCAGGTGGGAGGTGTGTGTTGCCTGGAGGTGTGAGTCACTCCTACCCTGGCTACTAGTTTATATGAGCTCCACTGGATACCCAGGTGAGAAGGGAATTCCACCTGGAGGGGTGAGTCCCCTCTAGCTTGGCTAAGGCTGTATAGGATTTATTCCCATTCCCAGGTGGGAGGTGTTTCTTGCTGGAGGTGCAAGTTGCCTCTACCATGGCTGCTGGGGAATATGAGCTCCACCTGACTCCCAGGTTGGAGGGGTCTTTTGCCTGGAGGGCTGAGTCTCCTCTACCCTTGCTGCAGTGGTTAAGGAGCTCCACCTGACTCCCAGGTTGGAGGGGTTTCCAGCCTAGAAGGATGACTTTCCCCTACCCTGGCTGCAGGGGTTTACCAGGTTTCCCAGAGACCCAGGTAGGAGGGGTCTCCAGGTAGGAGGGGTCTCCTGCTAGAAGGGGCGAGTACACTCTATTCTGGCTGCTGTGATATAGGAGCTCCCCCGACTTAAGATGCGAGGTGTCTCACACTCGAAGGCGCGAGTTCCCTCCACCCAAGCTCTTGAGATACATGAGCTCCACCCCACACACCCAGGGGGGAGTGGTCTCTTGCCATGTGGGGCGAGTCCCCTCTAAAATGGCTGTGGTGGGATAAGAGCTCCCCCTGACAACCAGGTGAAAGGGGTCTCCCATATGGAGGGTTGAGTTCCAGCTACACTGGGACTGCATACCTGCACCCCAAAACACCCAGGTGGGAGGGGTCTCCCGTTTGGAGGTGCAAGTCCCCTCTACCCTGGCTATGGTTGAATACAAGCTCTACCTGGCCCCAAGATGGGAGGGGTCTCTCCCCTGGAGGAGCGTATCCAGTGTCCCTTGGCTGTACCAGTATATGAGATTCCCCTGACACCCATGTGGGAGGGGTCTTCCTCCTGAAAGGGCAAGTCGGCTCTCCCCTGGCTGCCGCTATATAGGAGCTTCCCCAGACATCCAGGTGGGAGGGGTATCCTGCCTAGAGAGGTGAGTCCCTTCTACCCTGGCTGCAGTTGTGTAGGAGCTCTCCCAGACACCCAGGTGGGAGAGGACTCCCCAAATGAGGGGCGAGTCCCATCTACACTGGATATTGCAGTATACGAGCCTCCCCCACAGTACCCTCGTGGGAAGGGTCTCCAATATAGATGGATGGGCGAATGCTACCCTGGCTGCTGCAGTACATGAGCTTTCCCTGACATCCTGGTGGGAGGGGTCTCCCGCCTGGAGGGGCAAGCACACTCTACCCTGGCTGCTGTAGTATATGAGCTCCCCTGAAAACCAGGTGGGAGGGATATCCTGCCTGGAAGGGTGAATCTCCTCTACCTGGGCTGTGGCAGGATAAGGGTCTCCCCTGACACCCTGGTAGGAAGGGTCTCCTGCCTAGACCAGGGAATTAACTCTAACCTAGCTGTGCAGGTATACAAGCTTCCCCAGACACCCAGTTGGGTGGGATCTCCCTATTAATCCCATCTCCTTTGGCTGGTGCCATATGAAAGAACCCAGGACACACATGTGGGAGGTGTCTCCCAACTGGAGGAGTGAGTCCCCTCTAACCTGGCTGAGAGGTATAGGAGCTCTCCCAGTCACCAATGTAGGTGGGTTCTCTCACCTGGAGGGGCAAGTCCCTGCTACCCTGACTTAGAGGTATGAGAGCCCACCAAGACACGCAGGTGGGTGGGGTCTCCAGCCTGGCAAGGCAAGTGCTCTCTACCCTGGTTGTGGTGGTATAAAAGCTGCCCTTGACACCCAGTTTGGAAGGGGTCTTTGCCTGGAGAGGCAAGTCCCCTCAAACCTGGCTGTAGTAGTATAGAAGATCCCCACAACAATCAGATGGGAGGGGTCTCCTGTCTGGAGGCGAGAGTCTCCTCTACCCTGGTTGGGGCGGTGTACTAGCTCACTGGACACCTAGTTGGGAGGCGTCTCCTGACTGGATGGTCGAGTCCCATCTACCCTTCCTGCGGAGGTATATGTGTTCCTCCATACACCCAGGTGAAAGGAATCTTCCGCCTAAAGGGGTGAGTCCCTCTTACCCTGGCTGCAGCTCTATAAGAGCCCCCATACATACCCAGGTGTGAGGGGACACTTGCTTAGAGTGGTGAGTCCCTGTTACTTTGGATGCACCTAGATATGAGCTGCCTCTGACACCCAGGTGAAAGGTGTATCCCACCAAGAGGGGCTATTCCCTGCTACCCTGGCTACAGCTGTACAGGTGCCACTAACAACACTGGGCATCCAGGTGGAAGCGATCTCATGACTGTAACGGAGAGTCCCCTCTACATGGACTGAGGCAGTATACAATCTAGCCTGGACACCAAGTTGGGAGGGGTCTCTCGCATGAAGGAGCCAGTCCAATCTACCCAGGCTGCAGAGGTAGAAGAGCTACCACAGACAACCAAGTCAATTTTCATTCACCTAGGCCCAGATGTTAGCACTTGGATCTCCATTACTGGGCCTGGCTACATTCCTAAGCCCCTGGCTGCCCTTCTCGAGGACCCAGTCCCTGTCCCTTGGTATCACGCCCATTTTACCAGCCCCCTCCTGTGCCTCCCCTCTGATTCCCTCATGCTGTGGTATCCTGGCAATGCCAGGAACCTCTGCTCCTCCTACTTCTTCCTAGCCTATGCTGTGTGAATGGGTCCTAGCAGCCCAATACCCCCCACTTTCGCACAACAGGTCTCCCCTCACAGTTGGTCCCACATTTTGTCCAGGTACCTCTCTTAGGATCTACACACCTGCAGCAGAAGAGCAAAATTAACTCACCTCTGCAACTTAAATGCTCCCTATGGGAAAAAACATCCCTGCCACTGGCCTGAGTATTCTTCCCTGCCTGAACCTTGAGGCCTGGCAGTTAACATAGACATGTTCCATCCCAGCTCTGAGCGATTCCCTCCCTTCCCTCCCCTGACCTCTTCCCTTTCATGCCGCCCCTACCACAAACCAGACCTCTCTAACCCTGACCATTTGTGCTCCGGTTCCTGGGCCTGGGTGGTCGCCTGAACACCTGACCTCATTTCTCATGGCATTTGGAATAGCAAGAAGTCTCTTCATGTTGGTCTGACCTGGGGGCCCCTGGCTTCAGCCTGCCAGTGGGCTCCCCTAGGTGCCCCTTGGCTTCTCCTGGTCCTCACGCAGCCCCTTCCTCCCCATCCCCTTGCCACTTTTTTCTGGGTGCTTGCAGGTCTCCTGTTCCTTGGGTCCCCAATCACCATTGATCCTATGGGTCCCTTGCCTAGGTGCCTGGCTTGGGTCCTGGGTCTTGCCCCTATGTGCACCAAACCTGACCCTTTACCATGAGCTCCCATCGCCCTCCTTCTGGGCCCCTTTCTTTTCCTGGCCTCCTTTGCCAGGACCCTGGCCTTAGAATCTAATCTGATCCGCCTTATGGGAAACAGTACCCTGACCCTCGCCTGTGCCCCTAGCTCTCTCAGGGTGCTTTGTCTGGCACCATGAACCCTGAAACCTGGAGGTGGCCCTGGACCTGGAGCCTGACTGCCCCCTGCTGGATCCCCTGCCTTCCTTCCCAAATGTAATCCACTGTCCTGAGCCCCCTGCCCAAGCCCTGGCCCTTGCCTCTCTGTTCCCTGGCTTTGCTTCTCTCTTGAGACTCTGGTTGCCCTTACTGCTCTCTGATTTTCTGGGCATTATCTGAGGGCCGCTGGCTTGGACCACTTCCCTTATCCCCTTGGAATTCCTGGACTGCAGTACCCTAGTGCAGCCATGCCTTCCCAGCCCAGTGTTCCCTGCTCTCCCCTGGCCTGGGCCCTCTTCTAGGACCCTTGCCTGGGCTCCTTGCTGGGGTCCTGGCCCTCAACACCCCCACACCCATCCTGCCTCCCTTCAAGCTGTGCTCTGCTTCGGCCCTCCAGTCCTTTGTGTCTCTGCCACGCCTGCTTTTCTGATCCCCTTCCCGGGATGCTCATCTGAGCCAGGCACGTGATTTGGACTCTTGGCCCTTGGGGCTCCCTTTGAAAAATGTAGCCCTGCCCTTTGCATGGGCCCTTAGGTCTCCCTCAGCTGGGGCTCTGCTCCTGACCCCTGACACCCTTCAGTTAATCTGGGCCTTGAGCCATTCTCCAGGGTGAAATTGCCACCCAATTCACTTTCTCCACTCCTGCTGCTTCTTCTCCATGTTTCTTTTCATTCACCCAGGCTCAGGTGCTAGCAGTTGGCTCTCCATTACTGGGAAGGGTCCTTGCTTGAGACCCTGGATACCCTTTCTGAGGACCATTTTCCTGTCCCTGTTTCAGGCCCCTGTTGCTTCCCCCCTCCTGTGCCTCCCCTCTGATTCCCTCATACTGTGGTATCCTGGCACTGCCTGGACCCCTGCTCCCCCTGCTTCTCCCTACCCTGTGCTGCTGGTTGGATAGTGCAGCCCAACCCAGCCCACACTTCTGCATACCAGTTATCTCCTCATTCTGCCCTCTTTGGCCCCACCTTTGCTCTAGGACTCTCTGAGGATCTACTCATGTGGGGCAGAGGAGCGGAATTGATTCACCTCTGTGCCCTGAATGCTCCCTATGGGAAACACAGCCCTGCAACTCCCCTGAGTCCCCCTCACTGCGTGAAACTTGAGACCTGGCAGTTAACATGGACTTGCTCCAACCAAGTCCTGAGTGATCCCCTCCTTTCAACCTGGCTACTAAGTGCCCCTACCACAACCCAAACTCCCTAACCATGACTCTTTTTGCTCCTGTCCCTGGGCCTGTGCATTTGCCTGAGCCCCTGACCACATTCTTCATGGCCATTGGCATAGTAAGGAGTCTCTTTGTATTGGGTCTGACCTGGGGGCCCCTTGATTCAGCGCACCAGTGGGCTCCCCTAGGTGCCCCTTGGCTTCTCCTGGTCCTTACATGCCACTTCCTCCCTTTCCCCTTGCACATTTTTCTGGAGTCCTCAATGGTCTCCTTATCATTCGTTCCCCAATTATCATTTATCAGATGGGTCCCATGCCTGGGCGCCTGGCTTGGGTCGGGTCTCGCCCATATGCGCACCAACCCCGACCCCTTCTGTGCCCTCCCATCACCCTCCTTCTGGCACCCTTCCTTCTCTTGGCCTCCTTTGCCAGGACATTGGATGTAGATTCTCATCAAATCCAGGGAGCCTTATGGGAAAAAATACTCTGGCTCTTGACTTGGGCCCTTGCTTTCCCGGGGTGCTTGATGTGGAACCAAGAACCCTGAAACCTGGAGGTGGCTCTGGGCCTGGAGCCCAACTGCCCCCTGCTGGATCCCCTGTCTTCCTTCTCAAATATGATCCACTGCCCTGAGCACCCTGCCCAAGCCCTGGCCCTTGGCTCTCTGTTCCCTGGCCTAGCTTCTTGCTTGAGCCTCTGGTGGCCCTTCTTGCTCACTGCTTTTCTGGGCATTGTTGAGGGCCCCTCGCTAGGGCTGCTTCATGCTCCCTTGGCATTCCTGTACTGCCGTATCCTAGTGCAGTCCTGTCTTCCTAGCCTGGCCTTCCCTGCTCTCCCATGGCCTGGGCCCTCTTCTAGGCCCTTGCCTGTGTTCCTTGCTGGGTTCCTGGCTCCCACCCAAACCACTCTCATTCTGCAGCCCTTCAGGCTGTTCCCTGCCTCACCCCTCCTGTCCTTTGTGTCTCTGCTATGCCAACTATCCTGATCCCCTTACCAGGATGCTCACTTGGGCCTAGGGGCTTGATTTGACCTCTTGGCCCTAGGGGCTCCTTTTGGAAAATGTAGCACTTAACCTTGCCTTGGACCTTTGGCCTCCCGCAGCTTGGGCCCTGCTACTGACCCCTGAAGCCCTGAAGTGTATCTGGGCCTTGAGCCTTTCTCCTCCTGTGCCACCCAATCCACTTTTTGCCCTCTTGATGCTCCACCTCCATGTTTCTTTTCATTCACCCAGGCTCAGGTGCTAGCACTTGGCTCTCCATTACTGGGCCCAGCTCCTTGCTTGAGACTCTTCCTACACTTTTTGAGGACACTTGCCCTGTCCCTTGATTTCAGGCCCCTGTTGCCTGCCCCCTCCTGTGCCTCCCCTCTGATCCCCTCATGCTGTGGTATCTTGGCACTCTCCGAAAACTCCACTCCCCTTGCTTCTTTCTACACTCTGCTGTTGGAATGTGTCCTTCGGCCTACCCTACCCCCTACTTCTGCACACCATGTATCCCCTCATTGTACCCTCTTTGGCCCAACTTTGATCAGGACCCTCCCTGAGGATCTACTCACAAGGGGTGGAGGAGCTGAATTGGCTCGCCTCTGTGCCCTGAATGCTCCCTATGGGAAACACTGCCCTGCCACTTGCCTGAGTCCCCCTCACTGCCTGAAACTTGAGGCCTCACAGTTTACATGGACTTGCTCTAACCCAGCCCTGAGCAATCTCCTCCATTCCATCCAGCCTTCCATGCTGCCCCTACCACAACCTGGCCCTTCCTCTCCCTGACCCTTTGTGCTCTAGTCCCTGGGCTTGTGCGTTTGCCTGAGCCCATGAACACAATCCTCATGGCCCATGGCATAGTAAGGAGGATCTGTGTGTTGGGTCTGACCAGGGTGCTGCTTGCTTGGGCCAGCAAGTTGGCTCCACAAGGTGCCCCTTGGCTTCTCTTAGATCTCAAGCACCTCCTTTCTCCCCTTCCTCTTGCACCTTTTTTTGGCCCTCACATGTCTCCTATTCCTTGGGTCCCCAATCACCATTGATCAGGTGGGTCCCTTGTCTGGGCACCTGGCTTGGTCCTGGATCTCACCCCTATGCGCACATACCCCGACCCCCTTCCGTGCCCTCCTGTCACCCGCCTTCTGGCCCCCTTCCTTTTCCTGGCCTACTTTGCAAGGACCCTGGCCGTACATTTTCATCTGATCCAGGGCGCCTTATGGAAAACAATGCTCTGGCCCTTGCCTGGGCCCCTTTCTCTCCCTGTGTGCTTGGTCCGGCAGCAGGAAACCTGAAACCTGGAGATGGCCCTGGGCCTGGAGCCTGACTACACCCTGATGGATCCCTGGCCTTCCTTCCCAAATCTTGTCCACTGTCCTAGGCCCCCTGCCCAAGCCCGAGCCCTTGGCTCTTCATTCCCTGGCCTGCCTCCTCACTTGAGCATCTGTTGGCCCTTCATGCTCACTGATTTTCTGGGCATGGTCTGAGGGACCCTCGAAGTGGCTACTTCCCTAATCCCCTTGGCATTCCTATATTTCAGTCCCCTAGTGTAGCCTTGCCTTCCTGGCCCCGCATTCCCTACTCTCCTCTCTCTTGAACCCTCTTCTAGGTCCCATGCCTGGGCTCCTTCCTGGGGTCCCGGCCCCACGCCACCCACAACCGTCCTGTGACCCTTGAGGCTGTGCCCTGATTCAGGCCTCCTGTCCTTTGTGTCTCTGCCATGCCTGCTTTCCTGATCCCCTTTCCAGGATGCTCACCTGGGCCGGGCAACTTGACCTGGCCTATTGGCCCTGGGTGAGCATCCTGGGAAAACAGCCCTTTGGAAAAAACAGCCCTGCCACTTACCTGGGCCCTTTGACCTCCCTCAGCCCAGGCCCTGCTCCCGATCCCTTACACCCTTCAGTGGATCTGGGCATTGAGTCCTTCTCTTCCTGTGCCACCAACTCCATTTCCCCCCTGCCCGCTGCTCACACTCCATGTTTCTTTTCATTCACCTAGGCCCAGGTGCTAGCACTTGGCTCTCCATTACTGGGCCCAGCTCCTTGCTTGAGCATCTGGTGGCCCTTCTTGCTCACTGCTTTTCTGGGCATTGTCTGAGACCTTCTCACTGTGACTGCTTCCCTGCTCCCCTTGGCATTCCTGCACTACAGTACCCTAGTGCATCTCTGCCTTCCTGGCCCAGTGTTCGCTGCTCTCCCCTGGCATGGGCCCTCTTCTAGGTCCCTTGCCTGGGCTCCTTACTGGGTCCTGGCCCCCATCCCAACCACACCCATCCTGCGGCCCTTCATGCTGTGGCCTGCTAGAGCCCTCTTGTCTTTTGTGTCTCTGCACGCCCACTTTCGTAATCCCCTTCCCAAGATACTGACCTGGGCCAAGTGGCTTGATTTGGCCCTTGAGGCTCCCTTTGGAAAATGTAGCCCTGCCCCTTGCCTGGGCCCTTTGGCCTCTCTCATTTGGGGCCCTGCTCCCGACCCCTGACACCCTGAAGTGGCTCTGGGCCTTGAGCGATTATTCCCCTGTGCCACCCAATCCACCTTCTCCCCTCCAACTGCTCCCACTCTATGTTTCTTTTCATTCATCCAGGCCCAAGTGCTAGCACTTGGCTCTCCATTACTGGGCCCGGCTTCTTGAATGATACCCTTGCTACACTTCTTGAGGACCCTTTCCCTGTCCCTTAGTATCAGGCCTCTTTGGTCTGCCTACTCCTGTGCCTCCCTCCTGATCCCCTCATTCTGTGGTATCCTGGCACTCTGCAGACTCTCGACCCCCCTTGCTTCTTCCTACCATGGGATGCTGGAATGGGTCCTGCAGCCTACCCTACTGTCCTGCTTCTGCACTCCAGGTATCCCCTCAGAATACACTCTTTGGCCCCTCTTTTGGTCCAGGTCGCTCCATGGATCTACTCACCCAGGGAGAGGAGTGGAGTTGGCTCACCCCTGTGCCCTGATTGCTCTCTATGGAAAATACAGCCCTGCCATTTGCCTGAGTCCCTCTCACTGGCTGAAACTTAAGGCCTGGCAGTTAACATGGACTTGCTTCAACCAAGCCCTGAGAGATCCCCTCTCTACCCACTGGCCTTTCATGCTGCCCCTACCACAACCCAGCCCTCCCTAACCCTGACCATTTTTGCTCCTCTCCCTGGGGCTGTGCGTTTGTCTAAGCCCCTGACCATGTTCTTCATGGCACTTGGCAAAGCAAGAAGTCAATTCGTGTTGGGTCTGACCTTGGGGCCCCATGCTTGGGCATGCCAGCAGGCTCCCCTAGGTTCCCTGTGGCTTCTCCTGGTTGTCATGCAGCCCCTTCCTCCCCTTCCCCTTGCACCTTTTCTCTGGTGGTCTCAGGTCTCATGCCCCTTGGGTCCCCCATCACCATTCATTGGGTGGGTCCCTTGCCTGGGCACCTGGCTGGGGTCCTGGGTTTAGCCTGTATGCACACACACCCCAACCGCCTTCCATGCCCTCCCATTTCACTCCTTCTGGCGCCCTTCCTTCACTTCGCCTCCTTTGCCAGGACCCTGGTAAGAGATTTTCATCTGATCTTGGGGTGACATATGGAAAATAATACCCTGGCCCTTGCCTGGGACCCTAGCTCTCCCGGGGTGCTAGTTCTGGCACCAGGAGCCCTGAAACCTGGAGGTGGCCCTGGGCCTGGAGCCTGACTGCCCCCTGCTGGATCCCCTGCCTTCCTTCCCAAAAGTAATCCACTTCCTGAGCCTCCTGCCCAAGCCTTGGCACCTGGCTCTCCATTCCTTGGCCTGGCTTCTAACTTGAGCCTCTAGTTACCCTTCTTGCTCACTGCTTTTCTAGGCATTGTTAAGGGCACCTCACTGGGGCTACTTCACTGCTCCCCTTGGCATTCCTGTACTGCAGTACACAATTGCAGCCCTGCCTTTCTGGCCCGGTGTTCCCTGCTCTCCCCTGGCCTGGGCCCTGTTCTAGGTCCCTTGCCTGGAATCCTTTCTGGGGTTCTGACCCCCAACCCACCCATACCCATCCTGCCACCCTTCAGGCTGTGCTCTGCTTTGGCGCTCCTGTGCTTTGTGTCTGTGCCACGCCTGATTTTATTATCCCCTTCCGAGGATGCTCACCTGGGCCAGGCACTTGATTTGGACACTTGGCCCTGGAAGCTCCCTTTGGAAAATGTAGCCCTGCCTTTTGCCTGGGCCCTTAGGCTTCCCTCAGCTTGGGCCCTGCTTCTGACCCCTGGCAACCTGCAGTGAATCTTCTCCTTGAGCCATTCTCTCCCTGTGCCAATGGCTCTACTTTTTCCCCTCCTGCTGCTCCCCCTCCATATTACTTTTCATTCACCCAGGGCCAGGTGCTAGCACTTGGCTCTATAGTATGGGGCCTGGCTCCTTGCTTGAGACCCTGGATACCCTTCTTGAGGATCCTTTCCCTGTCCCCTGGTTTCAAGCCCCTGTTGCCTACCGCCTCCTGTGCCTCCCCTCTGATCACCTCATGCTGTGGTATGCTGGCACTGCCTGGACTCTCTGCTCCCATGCTTCTCCCTTCCCTGTGCTACTAGAATTGGTCCTGCAGCCCACCTATCTGCCCACTTCTCCACACCAGGTATCCTCTCACTGTAACCTCTTTGGCCCCACCTTTGGTCCCGGACCCTCTCTGAGGAACTACTCACGTGGGGCAGAGGAGCTGAATTGGCTCACCTCTATGCCCTGAATGCTCCTGTGGGAAAAATTTCCCTGCCACTCACCTGAGTCTCCCTCACTGCCTGAAACTTGAGGCCTGGCAGTTAACATGGACTTGCTTCAACCAATCCTTGAGCAATCCCATCCTTTCCCTCCTGCCTTCCATGCTGCCCCTACCATAACTCACACCTCCCTAACCCTGACCATTTGTGCTCTGGTCTCTGGGCCTGTGCGTTTGCCTGAGCCACTTACCACGTTCCTCATGGCTCTTGGCATAGCAAGGACTATCTTCATGTTGGGTCTGACCTGGGAGCCCCTTCTTGCAGCCCGCCAGTGGGCTCCCCTAAGTGCTCCTTGGCTTCTCCTGATCCTCACACAGCCCCTTTATCCCTTTCCTCTTGCGCCTTTTTCTGGCGCATGCAGGTCTCCTGTTACTTGGGTCCCCAATCACCACTGATCAGGTGGGTCCCTTGCCTGGGCGACTGGCTTGGGTCCTGGGTCTGGCCCCTATGCAAAAACACCCCAACCCCATTCTGTGTCCTCCCATCACCCTCCTTCTGGCACTCTTTCTTTTCTTGGCCTCCTTTGCTAGGACTCTGGCAGTAGATTCTCATCTGATCAAGGGTGAATTGTGGGGAACAATGTCCTAGCCCTTGCCTGGATCCATTTATCTCCCTGGGTGCTTATCCAGCATCAGAAACCCTGAAACTTGGAGGAGGCTCTGGGCCTGGAGCCTGGCTGCACCATGCTGGGTCCCCTGTCTTCCTTTCCAAATCTTTTCCACTCTCCTGAGCCCCCTGCCCAACCAGGGCAATTGTCTCTCCATTCACTGGCCTGGCTCCTTGCTTGAGCCTCTGGTGGTCCTTCTTGCTCACTTATTTTCTGGGCATTGTCTGAGGGCCCCTTGCTATGGCTGCTTCCCTGCTCCCATTGGCATTCCTGCACTGCATTACCCCAGTGCAGCACTGTCTTACTGGTCCATAGTTCCCTGCTCTCCCTGGGCCTGGGTCCTCTTCTTGTTCCCTTGCCTGGGCTCCTTGCTGGGGTCATGGCCCCCACCCAAGACACACCCATCCTGCAGCCCTTCAGGCTGTGCCCTGTGTTGGGCCTCCTGTCTTTTGTGTTTCTGACATGCCCACTTTCCTGATGTCCTTCCCAGGATGCTCACCTGGGCCAAGTGGCTTGATTTGGCCTCTTGGCCCTAGGGGCTCTGTTGGGAGTTTCCCTAAGAACTCCCCGGGCCTTTCAGACATGGTGGCAGGCAAATTGCCAGTGGGCAGCTAAGAGCTCACTGGGCCTTTCAGATAAGAAGCCCCTAATGCAACATCGTGGTGGGCAATTTGCCAGTGTGAGGATAACCAGTTGTTTTGAAAATTTTCTAATTGGTCCTCCCATCTTCCATGCTTGTGAACAGTTTGTGATCCCCATGAATCTTATGCAGGGCAGACATGCATGCACCATAGGTGATGACCTGATCTTTACTATGATGGGCCCCGGGAGCTTCCTGGTTTAAGATAACTGACTTTTACTTTCTATATAATCTAGCACCTTGCTTACAATAAAGTGCTTCATTTTTGTCACTGCTATCTGTGTGTGCATTTTAATCTACGATGAGGAGCCTTGGCCTTTCATTTGTGCCGATACCCGGGAGGGTTTATTCCTCATTCTGAGGACCCCCTCTCTCAAAGTTCGCCATCCTTGTTCAACTTTTTGAGTGCTGCTACATTTGACCCAACATTGGCTCTCCAATAGGTAATTCCTTCTGATCAACAATTGGTGAGTCCCCCTCCCCCTCTTTGAGAATCCATCTCCAAACAGCTATATGCAAAGGTCTTGACTGTGAACGTCCAGCAAGGCCCTTGACTCCTAGTTTGGAGGAGAGAATGCACCCCACCACAACTTTCACAGTTATGGTGGATTCTCTGGATGCCCATTTCATGGTTGATGAGCTATAAGGGAGAGAAGAATAGGCACTCTATGACTCTCATTATCTAAATTTTCCTTCTCCTCTCCTGGTAAAAACCCTGACTTCAGGTGGCCGTGACTCTAGGTCTTCCAATGTCTCCTTGGTTGGGCTCTTGTGTGACGACTCATTTGCCCTCCCGACCCCAACTCTCCAGAGTCTCTTGGGTTAATTTCTCCTTTCAGTGACGCCTGTAGGAAACTCAAACAAAATCTGCTCCAGTCGAGGCCATTAACCTCTTTTCTTCATGTCAAGAGTCATTATGAGAGCCTCTTCTTCCCTCCCCACTGATTCCCCTCTCAAATGCTTCCTGGCTAATTTAAACCAGTTGTCCCTCACTCCTGACATCAAACCCAAACTCCTCATCAAATTTAGTTCAGAAAATTGGCCATATTACCAATTAGAAAACCAAAACTGATGGCACCCAGAGGGGTCTCTAGATCCTCAAATTCTGCATGACCTTTTTAAGTTCTGCGAGCACTCAAAAAAGTGGAAGGAGATCCCCCTATGTTGAGTTCTTTTCCCTCCTTCACTCCTACCCTGAACTATGCTTCTTCAATAGATCCTCACCCTCATCTTTCTTCCCCAGACTCTCTGCTGTCATTCCCACCTTGGCAAACTGATTTCTCCTCTCCAATTACTAGATCAAAAACCCAAACCTCCGCAGGTTCTGAGACCATTGCCCCCTAGCTGAGGTAGCAGGTACTGAGGTACCCCTCCACCCACTCACTCCTCTCTTCTCCTGTCAGTGCCTAAACCAGGTCCCACCAGGTACTCTTACCAGCTAACCCAAAGTGCAAACAAGCTGAGGAGAGCCCTCAGACCCCTATTCAAGATCTGGTGAAATGGTCTTTAACGTTGCTTTGTCATCACTGAAAACAGGTTACTAAGTATTTAAAGTCCCTTAAAGGCTTTTTGGGATACTCACTCCCATCTTCCCCTCTGCTAAACCTGTTCTACTGATCAAGTTATTGTTGCTAGGAAAATCCCAAAAGCCTTTTCCTATTATTCTTTTATATCTCTCCTTCCTCATTCTCAGATCCACCAGAGCTACTCTCAGCCCCGCCTTCTAGTCTTCCCCCTCCCTACCAGGCCCACAGAAATGTCTTAACTGACCTTCTCCAGAAATCTTCACCATGGCTGACTTTAGGACTTTCAGCAAAAGGATCCCTATAAAAGAGTTCAGTGTATATAACATCCTCTTTTCATGTTGCCGTGTTCTACCTGGCCACTGGTTGGAAAAATCAGCATTCCAAAAGCTAGACACCCCCTTACTAGTTTTTCACAAAATTTGTAAATAGGGCCTCTGGCCTTGAGCTGAGCTTCACAGTGATGGCTACATTTCTAAGATAATGGAGTTACCAAGTAGGCTCCATGGTAACAGCTGGCAGGGGGAGGAATAAAGGAAAGAAAAAGCTCTCCCCTTCTCAAATGTCCATGAAGGGTTAACTTGCCCAGAATAGAAAAAAAAAAACCTGCTTTTTGTTAAATTCTGCAGACTGTGAACTTCTGAGTCCCTCCCCTTACATGCTGTATAGAGAATCAGATGTGACTTCTAGCTTGAAAATGTAATTATTACTGTCCTTGATGGAGTCTGCCTGCAAACAGGATATTCTGTCAAGGTGTAGATAAGGTGATGACAGATCATTCTTGCACACAAGATGTTTTGTTGTCTTTGGGAGGACTTGCTCGCAAACAGGATGTTCTGCCAAGTGGGCTAGGAGGGCGCTGAGAAAACTTTTATCTATTCTTAACAAAGAGCAGAGCTCAACATGCTCTGGGCAAAAAATAGATTAAGCCATGAGAAGTGGGTCACTTCTGATTAGAAAGCAAAACTTCTGTATGCTGTTCTATAACTTGACCTGTTATCAATAAGATTAATATAAAGTTCTATACATTGGGTACAATTTAAATGTAATATATTTTATTACCTAATATTCATGTGACAGCAAGCAACAACATATATAAACTTTACAAAATGATATTTAAAAACAAAGATCAGTTCAACAGTAGAACACTTTACCTAAGATTTATAAGGACCCCTACCTTACCTGAGATAAGGCTGTGCCTCTCATCTTAATACATGTAAGAATAACTCCAAAGTAGGCCAAACTTCATCTAAAGCCCAGTACTCTTAATTTAAGGTGAAACTGACTTTGCTGGACGTTTAAGAGTAAGACTTAAAATTAAATTAAAATAGCCAAAAAAAAAAAAACAATATTTGGCTCTTGCCCTCTGAGTCAGTCTGAAATCCAAGGAACTTCTCTAAAAAGCTTTGCAACTCTGGGCCACATAACCTCCTGATCAGGGAGATTAATGAGACCACTGGAGAATGAAAAGCCAATCCATGCATTTGCTGTGAATAGGAGGGTCACTGGAGACAGGAGACATCCCTGATGCTTCCAAGGGAATGAATATGGTCAAGCAAAACCTGGACCCATCCTAGCACAAATTGTACTAGCAGAACTAAGAAGCTGCTCTCAAGTTCCCCCATGAGCTACCCCTATCGGAACTCAGCTGACTCTTAACAATAGACAGAAACAAAGTCAATTTTGACCAGCTTGATCTTAAACACCTACCCACAACAGTTAAGTCAAAAAGTCATTCCTAGGAGTAATAAAAGACAAGAACAGCTAGAAAAGAGGAGACAGCAACTAGCCAACAGTCTCCATGGGGAATTTTTAGTCAAATTTTGCCTTGGCTTCTCCCCCTCATAGGACCCCTATTAGTCCTCTTTATGTTTCTCCTAATAGGACCATGTCTATTAAATTGCCTACAGAAGTTCCTGCAAGATCAGATACACACATTCACCAACAAGCTGGTCAATCAACTACTTCTTTAAGACTACCAGCCCTGATTCCCAAGATGGAGACCTATGACTCATGACCAACTCTTCTGGCTCCAGAGACCCTGTGCCCATCTAAAACCCTCTCTAACCCCTTTTTTCCAGTTTTCTCAACCCCTATTTCACTTCCTAGGAATGAGAACTACTCTCCAGCAGGTCCACTCTGCTTATTCTGTCTGCTCTACAGTATCCACACAAGGAAGCATCAAACCTAAACTCCCCACACCTCAGATGAAAAGACACTAGCCAGTCAAAGACTGGTAGATCAACTTCACTCATATTCCTAGGCACAGAAACCTTCACAACCTACTTACTTTTGTTGATACTTTTTCAGGTTGGATAGAAGCCTTCCCTACATCCAGGTAAACTGCTGACACTGTTGCCTCCCACCTAATTGAGCAGATCATTCCCAGATTCGAACTTCCTGCCTCCATCCAGTAAGACAACAGTCTGTCTTTAACTTCTCAGGTTGTTAAACTAGTCTACAAAGGCCTCAACATCACTTGGAGGCTCCACATCTCCTACCAACCCCAATACTTGGATAAGGTTGAGAAGCCTAATGCATTCTCAAGGATCATCTTATTATATTTGCTATTGAACTTAGACTCTTCTGGCCCAATCTCCTGCTGTTGGCCCTCACCTGAATTCAGGCAGCCACAAGGGCCCCCTCAGGCCTTAGGCCCTTTGAACAACTCTATGGGTGCCCTTTCTTAACCACCAAAATATTTTCAATCACTCCTCCTTCCCTTGTGTGCTACCTATCCTGTCTTACACTTCTACACAAACTCCTAAGGGAACATGCAGACTGATGCTTTCCTGCGCTATTCATTGCCTCAATCCCAGCACAACCACAAACTGAATTGGACTCTATTCAACTGGGTGACTCAGTCTTATCTCAGGAACTGAATTCTCAATTGTTGGAATCTCGCTGGATGGGGTACTTACTACCCCAATGGTGGCCAAGCTTTTAGACACTCTCCCTGGTACCATGGCTCCAACCTTAAGAAGGCACCTATTCCAAATATCCAGTCCTGGACTTCCACCACGCCCACCATACTCAAAGGTTTCTCGCCAACCCTGCTTTGCTCCTCTAGAGCCTCCTAGCCATAAATGTTCTGAAGTACTAGAGGCACTCCTGCCCCATCCAGCCACTATTTCTGAAGGGCCCCTTCCCTCATCAGATCTCATCTGGTTTTCCACGGCAGCTCCTAATTTCATGGGGATATTAAAGTAGCAGGATATGCTGTTGTCTCCCTCTCTTCCATCATTGAGGCTAATCCTTTGCTGCCTAACACAACCAACCAACAAGCAAAAACGTATAACTGCCACAAGAGCATGTGAATTATCAAGAGGGGAAAAAGCTTTCTCTATACACTGATTCAAAATATGTCTTTCATATACTGGTTTTTCATGTGGCTATCTGGAAGGAAAGGGGACTCCTAACTACTAAAGGAACTGCTATTATACTTGCCAGCCTTATTTCTAATCTTCTACGAGCTTCCACACTGCCTTTACAGCCTGGGAATAGTCCATTGTAAAACCCATCAGACCGACTCTTCTCCTGCCAGAGTGGGCAACTCTAAAGCTGACCAGGCAGCCTGGTCAGCCGCCCTACAGGCCCCATCCTCTTCTTCATTACTCCATCTTTCCTCTGAGGAGCAACCTCCTGACCCTCACCAGCTCATTAGATTTCTCCATTCACTGTTCCATTCCAGCTCCCAGAGCTTAATGACTTTCCTTCAATCTTTCTTTCCCTCTTTCCTCAGATGATCAGACTTTCTGCAACAGGTTACATCCACATGCCAGATCTGCCAGAGGACCAATACCAACACCCCCTTAAAATCCAGACCCTATCCTTCTCATCAAGCCTGTGGTCACACCCCAGGAGCTGATTGGCAAATTGATTTCACTAGCATGCCCCCGGTAAAAAAAAAAAAAAAAAAAAAATCAAACATCTCTTAGTACTGGTGGACACATTCTCAAGTTGGATAGAGGCATTTCCCCCATCCAATAAGCGGGCATCCACTGTTGTGGATCGGTTGATATCTGACATATCTCTCATTTCAGGATGCCCACTTCCATCCAATTGGATAATGGCCCAGAATTTACCTCGCAGACAACTCAGGGGTGAGCTAGTGCACTATCACTCCCTTGGCATTTCCATTGACCTTACCATCCCCAAGCTTCCGGGAAAGTTGAAAGAATTAATTGGTCTCTCAAAGAAACCCCCACCAAATTCACCATGGAATTAAGCTTAGACTGGACTAAGGTCCTCCCCTTGGCCCTGTTGCGTCTCGGGGCTTTACCAAAGAAACCATCCAACCTTTCCCCATTTGAGGTTATGTATGGCCATTCGTTCTTACCCCCCGGAATACAGACTGAACAATTACCTATACCTGATTCCTACGCTCTACCTCTCCTTTTCCATCTATGATCTGAACTTTGGAAATAACAGGACTGGCTTTTACCTGACTCAACCATTACTGAAAACCCCCTCACCCTAACGCCCGGAAAACAAGTATATTACTGCCCACCAGGCGAAAGACCCCAACTGCACCCCAAATAGGAGTGCCCCACCTCAGTCATCATGTGCACTCCCTTGGCAGCAAAAATCAAACTCACAAATAATTAATTAACTCCATGGATTCACATTTCCAGGCTCAAATCATTCATCTGGGAAACTGATTCTGGCAAAAATCCACACCTACATACTCTTGCACTCCCCACCCTAGTGACACTTTAAAAATTCGTCTCTCTCGTGTTTTTGCCCTTACACCCATAGCTGAGAACATATCCAAAAATGTACCTTAATTTTTCTGATCCTCATCCTCATCCTCACCCCAAGGGTAATGCCTTCACCATCATATGTCTGGAGATTCAAGGTGAGAGAAACATACACACACACACACACACAAAAAAAAAAAAAAAAAAAAAAAAAAAAAAAAAAAAAAAAAAAAACACCTGGACCACCCGCTTGGCTACCACTTCTGACTGTCCCCTAACAGGGTGCTCCTCAGCCATCTATATTGTACTCTCTTCCTCTTCCTCTGAGATCATTAAGCAAGCCAGCCGCCTTTACTTATGTTTTTTATATGACCACAATAAGGATTACTGCAAACAGTGGCCCGAAACCTCTGGAGGCTGCCCCTATTGATCATGCAGAATTCATGATGCATTTTCAGGGCAATTAAATATAGGAAGATTCAAACTTGAGTCTGCCTCCCACCAATACAAGTAGACCATCAATGACCCTGGGAACCCACACTGGGCAGCAGGAGTAAAAGCTTCCTTTGATTGAGGTAAGTATGCTTCCACTCCCTGTGGTTCCTTATTCATTACCTGGGAACATGTTTCCATAGAGTCCCCAATCTCTTTTGTCTCAACCAACATAAACACTCAGAACAATGGTTGCTCACATCCCTAGAAAGTCAATGCACTTCTGACTCTCAGGCTTCACCAATCTATACCTGGTTACAGATCATCACTGACACATTGCCCTACCTAAACCAAACTTTCCCCACTGCAAGTCCAGCAAATTGCTATCTGTGCACTTCCCTAGCATGGCCCTTACTTGCCTGCAGTCCCAATAAAAGTTTCCAGTGTGGATGTTTCCAGCTTGCCAAACTCATCCCACAAAAAGTATTCTATTAAACAAATCCCTGCAGAATGTTCCTTTAAGGGAACCCGAGGAAAATAACCACACCATAATTCCTCGGGTTTGCCTTCTGAGATCCGCAACTCCCAATTCCCTTCTGGTAGGTTTTTGCCACCGTAACCTAACCATCAACCATACCACTTATTCCCCACCAGGTCTCTTCTTCTGGTGCAATGGCACTCTCACCGCCATTATACACTCCAACATATCTAGCCCATTTTTATTAGTCACCATAGTCCAACAGCTCACTCTCTATAGCAACTCTGAAGTAAAATCCATTATTAACCCTCTAAAATGTAGAAATTGGGCTGCATTCCTTCCATTAGTGGTAGGCNACCTTTGGAAAATGAAGCCCTGCCCCTTCCCTGGCCCCTTTGGCCTCCCTCAGCTGGGGCCCTGCTCCCAAAGCCTAACATCATGCAGTGGCTCTGGGCATTGAACCAGTGTCTCCCTGTGCCACCAAATCCACTTTCTCCCCTCCCACTGATCCCCCTCTATGTTTCTTTTCATTCACCCAGGCCCAGGTGCTAGCACTTGGCTCTCCATTATTAGGCCTGGCTCCTTGCTTGAGAACCTGAGCTCTTCTCCCCCTTCTTGAAAACCCTTTTCTTGTCCCTTTGTTTCTGGCTCCTGTTGCCTGCCCCCTCCTGTGAGTCCCCTCTGATCCCCTTATGCTGTGGTATCCTGGATCTCTCCAGAACCTCCACTCCACTTATTTCATCCTACCACTGCTGATGGAATGGGTCCTGCAGCCCACCTATCTCCCCACTTCTCCACACCAGGTATCCTCTCACTGTAACCTCTTTGGCCCCACCTTTTGTCCAGGACCCTCTCTGAGGATCTACTCACGTGGGGCAGAGGAGCAGAATTGGCTCGCCTCTGTGCCCTGAATCCTCCCTATGGGAAATACTTCCCTGACACTCCCCTAAGTCCCCCACACTGCCTGAAACTTGAGGCCTTGCAGTTAACATGCACTTGCTCCAACCCAGCCCTTAGCAATTCCCTCCCTTCCCTCTAGTTCATGTTTTTTATATGACCTACTGAAACCGGGCCCTTCCTAACCCTGACCTTTTTGCTCTGGTCCCTGGGCCTGTGTGTTTGCCTGACTCCTGACCACATTCCTCATTACCCTTGGCATTGCAATGACTTTCTTCCTGTTGGGTCTGACCAGGGGACCCCTTACTTGGGCCCGCAAGTTGGCTCCACATGGTGCCCCTTGGCTTCTCCTGGACTTAACACGGCCCCTTCCTCCCCTTCCTTTTGCGCCTTTTTCTGGCACTTGCAAGTCTTCTGCTCCTTGGGTCCCCAATCACCATTGATCAGATGAGACCCCTGCCAGAGCGCCTGGCTTGGACCTGGGTCTTGCCAGATGTGCACCCACCCAGAACTCCTTCGGTGCCCTCCTGTCACCCTCCTTCTGGCCCCTATCCTTTTCCTGGCCTCCTTTGCAAGTACCCTGGCTGTAGATTTTCATCTGATCCAGAGCGTTTTATGGGAAAAAAATGCCCTGGTCTTGCCTGAGCCACTTGCTCTCCCTGGGTGCTTGCTCTGGAGGCAGGAAACCCGAAACCCGGAGATGGCTCTGGGCCTGGAGCCTGACTGCACTCTTCTGGATCCCTGGCCTTCCTTCACAAATCTTGTCCACTGTCCTGAGCCTCCTGCCCAAGTACTAGCCCTTGGCTCTCAATTCCCTGGCCTGACTCTTCACTTGAGCATCTGGTGGCCCTTCATGCTCACTGCTGTTCTGGGCATGGTCTGAGAGAATCTTGCTAGGGCCACTTCCCTACTCCCCTTGGCATTCCTTTAATTCAGTTCCCTATTGCAGCCTTGCCTTCCTGGCCCTGCATTCCCTACTGTCCCCTCTCTTGCACCTTCTTCTAGGTCCCTTGCTGGTGTCCTTGCCCCCACCCCACCCACAACCATCCTTCGGCCCTTGAGGCTCTGCCCTGCTTCAGGCTTCCTGTCCTTTGTGTCTCTGCCATTCCCACTTTCCTGATGCCCTTCCCAGGATGCTCACACAGGCCACACGACTTGACCTGGCCTCTTGGCCATGGGTGAGCATCCTGGGAAAACATAGACCTTGGGAAACATAGCCCTGCTTGCCTGAGTCCTTTGGCCTCCCTCAGACCAGGCGCTGCTCCCAACCTGACACCCTGCTGTGGAAATGGGCTTTGAATCCTTCTCTTCTTGTGCCACCCACTCCACTTTCTCCCCGCCCACTGCTCCTACTTCATGTTTCTTTTCATTCACCCAGGCCCAGGTTCTAGCACTTGGCTCTCCATTACTGGGCCCACCTCCTTGCTTGAGACCCTGGCAATCCTTCTTGCAGACCCTTTCCCTGACCCTATTTTCACGCCCCTCTTGCCTGCCCCCTCCAGTGCCACACTTCTCATTCCCCCATTGCTGTGGTATCCTGTCACTGACCAGAATCTCCACTACCCCAGCTTTTCCCTACCCTATACTGCTGGAATGGGTCCTGCAGCCCAACCCACTCCCACACTTCTGCACCAGGTATCCCCTCACAAAACCCACTTTTGCCCCTCCTTTGGTACAGGATCCTCTCTGAGGATCTACTCACTAGGGCAGAGGAGTGGAATTGGCTGACCTATGAGCCCTGAATTCTCCCTATGTGGAACACAGCCCTGCCACTTGCCTGAGTCCCACTCACTGCCTGAACCTTGAGGCCAGGTAGTTAATATGGACTTGCTCCAACCTAGCCCTGAGCAATCCCCTCCATTCCCTCCAGCCTTCCATGTTGCCCCTACTAAAACCCAGCCCTTCCTAACACGGACCCTTTGTGCTCTGGTCCCTGGTCCTGTGCATTTGCCTGAGCCCCTGACCATGTTACTCATGGCCCTTGGCATGGCTAGGAGTCTCTTCATGTTACATCTGACCTGGGGGCCCCTTCCTTTGGCTCGCCAGCTGGCTCCGCTAAGTTTCCCTTTTCTTCTCCTGGTCCTCACGAAGCCCCTTTCTACTCTTCCACTTGCACCATTATCTGGCTCTTGCAGAATTCCTGCTCCTTGGGTCCCCAATCACCATGGATCACATGGGTCGCTCTCTTTGGCACCTGGCTTGTGTCATGGGTCTCACTGCCATGCACAAGCACCCTGACCCCCTTCTGTGACCTCCCATGGCACTCCTTCTGGTGCCCTTCCTTTTCTTGGCTTCCTTTTCCAGGTCCCTAGCCATAGATTCTCATCTCATCCAGGGCGCCTTATGGGAAACAAGGCCCTGGCCCTTGCCTGGGCCCATTGCTCTCCCTGGGTGCTTGATCCAGCACCAGGAACCCTGAAAGTTGGAGGTGGCCCTAGGCCTGGGGCCTGACTGCACCCTGCTGGATCCCCTGCCTTCCTTCCCAAATATTTTCCACTGTCCTGAGCCCCCTGCCCAAATCCTGGTACTTGGCTCTATCGTTCACTGTCCTGGCTCCTTGCTTGAGCCTCTGGTTGTCCTTCTTGCTCACTGCTTTTTTGGGTATTGTCTGAGTGCCCCTCTCTGGGCCACTTCCCTATTCCCCTTGTCATTCCTGTACTGCAGTACCCTAGTGTAGCCCTGCATTCCCTGTGTGTTGTTCCCTGCTCTCCCCTGGCCTGGGCCCTCTTCTTGTTCCCTTGCCTGGGCTTCTTGCTGGGATCCTGATGCCCACAACACCCATACCCATCCTGTGGACCTTGAAGCTGTGCCCTGCTTCAGGCTTACTGTCCTTTGTGTCTCTAACACGCCCGCTTTCCTGATCCCCTTCACAGGATGCTCACCTTGGTCAAGTGGCTTGATTTGGCCTCTTGGGCTTAGGGATCCCTTTGGAAAATATAGCCCTGCCCCTTGCCTGGGCCCTTTGGCCTCACTCATCTGGGGCCCTGCTCCCGAACCCTGACAGCCTGCTGTGGCCCTGGGACTTGAAATGTTGACCCCCTGTGCCACCCAATCAAATTTTCCCCTGGCGCTGCTCCCCCTCCATGTTTCTTTTCATTCATCCAGACCCATGTGTGAGCACTTGGCTCTCCAATACTGGGCCCAGCTCCTTGCTTGAGACCCTGGCTACTCTTCTTGAGGACCATTTCCATGTCCCTTGGTTTCAGGCCCCTGTTGCCTGCCCCCTCCTGTGAATCTGCTCTGATTCCCACATGCTCTGGTATCCTGGCACTCTCTGGAAACTCCACTCCCCTTGCTTCTCCCTACACTGTGCTGCTGGAATGGGTCCTGCAGCACACATTACCTCCCTCTTCTGCACACCAGGTATCCCCTCACTGTACCTTCTTTGGCCCCACCTTTGGTCCAGGACCCTCTCTGAGGATCTACTCACATGGGGCAGATGAGCAGAATTGGCTTGACTCTGTGCCCTGAATTCTCCCTATGGGAAACACTGTCCTGCCACTTGCCTGAGTCTCCCACGCTGCCTGAAACTTGAGGCCTAGCAGTTAACATGGACTTGCTCCAACCCAGTCCTGAGCGATCCCCTCCCTTTCCTCTGTCCTTCCATGCTTCCCCTACTGCAATCTGACCTTCCTATCCCTGACCCTTTGTGCTATGGTCCCTGGGCCTGTGTGTGCTGGAGCCCCTGACCACAATCTTCGTGGCCCTTGGCATAGCAAGGACTATCTCCGTGTTGGGTCTGACTGGGGTTCCACTTGCTGAGGCCTGCAAGTTGACTTCACATGTTGCCCCTTGGCTTCTACTGGACTTTATGCAGTCCCTTCCTCCCCTTCCCTTGGGCCTTATTCTGGCCCTCATAGGTTTCCTTCTCCTTGGGTTCCCAATCACCATTGATCAGGTGTGTCCCTTTCCTCTGCACTTGGCTTGGTCTTGGTTCTCGCCCCTATGCCCACCCACACCAACTTCTTTCCATGCCCTCCTGTCGCCCTCCTTCTGGCCCCCTTCCTTTTCCTGGCCTCCTTTGAAAAGACCCTGGCCATACATTTTCAGGTGATCCAGGGTGCCTTATGGGAAACAATGCCCTGGACATTGCCTGGGCCCCTTGCTCTCATTGAGTGCTTGGTCTGGCAGCACGAAACCTGAAACCTGGAGGTAGCCCTGGGCCTGGGGCCTGAGTGTACCCTGCTGGACTCCTTCATTTCTTCTCAAAACTTGTCCACTGTCTTGAGCCCCCTGCCCAAGCCCTGGACCTTGGCTCTCCATTCCCTGGCCTGGTTCCTCCCTTGAGCATCTAGTGTCCCTTCATGCTCATTGATTTTCTGGGCATGGTCTGAGAGACCCTCACTGGGGCTGCTTTTCTACTTCCCTTGGAATTCCTGTAATTCAGTACCCTAGTGAAGCCCTGCCTTCCTGGACCCGTGTTCCCTTCTATACCCTCTTCTGGGCCCTCTTCTGGGTCCTGTGCCTGGCTCCTTTCTGGGGTCATGGCCCCCACCCCACCCACAACCATCCTGCGGCCCTTGAGGCTCTGCCCTGCTTCAGGCCTCCTGTCTTTTGTGTCTCTGCCACACCCACTTTCTGATCCCCATTTCCAGGATGCTCAACTGGGCCAGCAGACTTGACCTGGCTTCTTGGCCCTGGGTGAGCATCCTGGGGAAACACAGACCTTTGGGAAAACATAGCCCAGCCACTTGCCTGGGCCCTTTGACCTCCCTCAGCCCAGGCCCTGCTCCAGACACCTGACACCCTGCAGTGGACCTGGGCATTGAGTCCTTCTCTTCCTGTGCCACCCACTCCACTTTCTCCACGCCTGCTGCTCCCACTCCATGTTCCTTTTTCTTCACTCAGGCCCAGGTGCTAGCACTTGGCTCTCCATTACTGGGCCCAGCTCCATGCTTGAGACCCTGGCAACCCTTCTTGAAGACCTTTTCCCTGTCCCTGGTTTCAGAACCCTCTTGCCTGTCCCCTCCTCTGAAACCCTTCTGATCTCCCCATTGCTGTGGTATCCTGGCACTGCCTGGACCCTCAACTCCCCTAGTTTCTCCCTACCTTCTGCTGCTGGAATTGGTCCTGCAGCCCAACCCACCCCCACATTTCTGCACACCAGTTATGCCCTCACAGTACCCACTTTACCCCCTCCTTTGGTCCAGGACCCTCTCTGAAGTTCTACTCACCTGGGGCAGAGGAACAGAATTGGCTCGCCTCTGAGCCCTGAATGCTCCCTATGTGGAACAGAGCCCTGCCACTTGCCTGTGTCCCCCTCACTGCCTTACTCTTGATGCCAGCAATTAATATGGACTTGCTCCAACCCAGCCCTGAGAAATTCCCTCCCTTCCCTCCAGCCATCCATGTTGCCCCTACTGCAACCCAGTCCTTCCTTACATGGACCCTTTATGCTCTGTTCCCTGGGCCTGTGCATTTGCCTGAGACCCTGACCATGTTCCTCATGGCCCTTGGCATATCAAGGAGTCTCTTTGTATTGGGTCTGACCTGGTGGCCCCTTGCTTGGGCCTGTCAGTTGGCTCCCCCAATGTTCCCCTAGGCTTCACCTGGACTTCACGCAGCCCCTTTCTCCCGTTCAGCTTGTGCCTTTTTGTGGCGCTGACAGGTCTCCTGCTCCTTGGGTCCCCAATTACCATTGATTGGCTGTGTCCCTTGCCTGGGTGCCTGGCTTGGGTCCTGGGTCTTACTTCTGTGCGCAGCCAACCTGACCCCCTTTTTTGCCCTCCCATCTCATTCCTGGCCTTGTTTCTTTTCTTGACCTCCTTTGACAGGACTCTGGCCATAGATTCTAATCTGATAAATGGCACCTTATGGGAAACAATGCCCTGGCCCCTGCTTGGGCTCATTACTCTCCCTGGGTGCTTGGTCTGGTGCCAGGAATCCTGAAATGTGGAGGTGGCCCTGGGCCTGGAGCCTGACTGTACCCTGATGGATTTCCTGCCTTCCTTCCCAAATCTTATCCACTGTCATGAGTCACCTGCCAAGTCTTGCCCTTGGATCTCCGTTCACTGGACTGGCTCCTCGTTTGAGCCTCTGGTGGCTCTTCTTGCTCACTGCTTTTCTGGGCATTTTCTGAGGGGCCCTCACTGCAGCCGCTTCCCTGCTCCCCTTGGTATTCCTGTACTGCAGTCCCCTAGTGCAGCCCTGACTTTCCTGCGTGTTATTCCCTGCTATCCTGTAGCGTAAGCCCTCTTCTATGTCCCTTGCCTGGGCTCCTTGCTGGGGTCCTGGCCCCCACCTCACCCACACCCATCCTGAGGCCTTCCAGGCTGTGCCCTGCTTAGGCCCAGCTATTCTTTCTGTCTCTGCAACACCTGCTTTCCTGATTCCCTTCCCAGGATGCTCACCTGGGCCAGGTGTCTTGATTTGGCCTCTTGGCCCTGGGGGCTCCCTTTGGAAAAGGTAGCCCTGCCCCCTGCCTGGCCCCTTTGTCCTTTCTCATTGGGGCCCTGCTCCAGACTCCTGACAGCTGGCAGTGTATCTGGGCCTTGAGCTGTTCTCCCCCTGTGCCACCCAATCCATTTTCTCCCCTACTGCTGCTCCCCTCCATGTTTCTTTTCATTCACCCAGGCCCAGGTGCTAGCACTTGGCTCTCTATTACTGGGCCAGCTCCTTGCATGAGACCCTGGCTACTCTTCTTGAGGACCCTTTCTCTGTCTCCTGGTTTCAAGCCCCTCTTGCCTGCCCCCTACTCTGCCTTCCCTCTGAGCCCCTCATGCTGAGGTGTCCTGGAATTCTCCAGACCCTCCTCTCCCCCTGCTTATCCCTAACCTGTGCTACTGGAATGAGTCCTGCAGCCCACCCCATCACCCTAATTCTGCACAGCAGGTATCCCCTCACAGTACCCTCTTTGGCTCCTCCTTTGGTCCAGGTCCCTCTCTGAGGATCTACTCACTTGGAGAAGAGGAACGGAATTGGCTTGCCTCTGCACCCTGAATTCTCCCTATGGGAAACACAACCCTGCCACTTACCTGAGTCCCCCTCACTGCCTGAACCTTGAGGCCTGGAATTTAACATGGACTTGCTCCAAGCTAGCCCTGAGTGATCCCCTCTCTTCCATCCAGCCTTTCATGATGCCCCTACCACAACCCAGCCCTCTCTAACCCAGACCCTTTATGCTCTGGTCCCTTGTCCTGGGCATTTGCCTGAGCCCATGGCCACGTTCCTCATGGCCCTTGGCATAGCAAAGAGTATCATCGTGTTGGGTCTGACCTGGAGGCCTTTTGCTTGGGCCAGCTAGCATGGTCCCATAGGTGCCCCTTGCCTTCTCCTGGTCCTCACGCAGCCCCTTCCTCCCCATCCCCTTGCATCTTTTCCTGGCACTCACAGGTCTCCTGCTCATGGGTCTCCCATCACCATTGATCGATTTGGTCCCTTGAGTGAGTGCCTGGGTTGGTCCTTTGTCTCACCCCTATGCACACCCATTCCACCATCCTTGTGTGCCCTCCTGTCACCCTCCTTTTTTTTCCTGGCCTCTTTGCCAGGACCCTGGCCGTAGATTCTCATCTGATTCTGGGTGCCTTATGGGAAACAATGCCCTGGCACATGCCTGAGCATCTTGCCTCCCTGGGTGCTTAGTCCAGCAGAGACCATTCCCACCTGTGTGTCAGCAGGATCTTCTATACCTCTACAGACAAGGTAGAGGAAACTTACTCCTCCAGGTAGCAGACCGCTCCCACCTGGGTGTGTGAGGAGATATAATAAACTGCCACAGCCAGGATAGAGGGAATTCTTGTCTCCATGTGGGGACACCTCCTACCTGGGCTTCAGGGGGTGAGCTCTTATGCCACTGCAGCCAGAGTAGAAGAGACTTTCCCCTCCAGGAGTGAGACCCCTTCCATCTGGTTTTCCAAGGGAGCTCATATACAACTACAGTCATGGTAGAGGGGACTCACCCCTCCTGGCAAGAGAACCCTCCCATGTGGTTTTCAGAGGTGGCTCTTATACACCTGCAGCCAAAGTATAGAGGACTAGCAACTCCATGTGGGAGACACCTCCCATATGGGTGTGGGAGGTGGAGCTTATATACCACTGCAGCCAGGTTACTGGGGACTTGCAT